>NC_134401.1:156972845-157281735 GCF_050003625.1 Haematobia irritans | reverse complement strand
AAATTTTGTATAGGAATAAAATTTTGACAAAATTTTGTATAGAAATAAAATTTTGACAAAATTTTGTATAGAAATAAAATTTTGGCAAAATTTTATATAGACATAACATTTTGACAAAATTTTGTATAGGAATAAAATTTTGACAAAATTTTGTATAGACATAACATTTTGACAAAATTTTGTATAGAAATAAAATTTTGGCAAAATTTTGTATAGACATAACATTTTGACAAAATTTTGTATAGGAATAAAATTTTGACAAAAATTTGTATAGGAATAAAATTTTGACAAAATTTTCTATAGAAATAAAATTTTGACAAAGTTTTATACAGAAATAAAATTTTGACAACATTTTGTATAGGAATAAAATTTTGTCAAAATTTTCTATAGAAATAAAATTTTGACAGCATTTGCTATACAAATAAAATTTTGACACAATTTTCTATACAAATAAAGTTTTGACAAAATTTTCTATAGAAATAAAATTTTGAGAACATTTTCTATAGAAATACAGTTTTCAAAAATTTTTCTATAGAAAAAAAATTTTGACAAAATTTTCTATAGAAATAAAATTTTGACAACATTTGCTATACAAATAAAAGTTTGACAACATTTTCTATAGAAATAAAATTTCGACAAAATTTTCAATAGAAATAAAATTTTCTATAGAAAAAAATTTTGACAAAATTTTCTGTAGAAATAAAATATTGACGAAATTTTCTATAGAAATAAAATTTTGACAAAATTTTCTTCAGAAATAAAAATTTGACAAAATTTTCTGTAGAAATAAAATATTGACGAAATTTTCTATAGAAATAAAATTTTGACAAAATTTTGTATAGAAATAAAATTTTGACAAACATTTTTATAGAAATAAAATTTTGACAAAATTTTGTAGAGACATAACATTTTGACAAAATTTTGTAGAGACATAACATTTTGACAAAATTTTGTATAGGAATAAAATTTTGACAAAATTTTCTATCGAAATAAAATTTTGCAAAATAAGAGTTTTTGGTAAAATTTTCTCCAATTTTTTCTCCACGTGCTCAGTGGCCGTTTATCTCGTCTCCTTCTGTTCCACAGTGTGACGTAGCGTATAAAACAACGTTTATGATGAATTAAGCCATCAATATTTGGTACATGGCCAAATATTTATCAATCTATCCATCTAACTACCTACGCATCGAATTGCAAATTCAATACCTTGAAGAAGTACTTCATTGTTTAATTTCGATTTTGAATTTGATATGGATTTGCCACAAAAAAAATCACCGTAATCACCTATTTGAAGTAACCAATATTGGGTAAACACATTTATTTCCTTTTAAAGATTAACAGCTAATATGATAATTACTCATATACCGGTAGACCTCGATAAACACAATTAGTTTGAAATGAAATCTCTTTGTCCAAAGAAATGATGGTTTTCGGAAAAAACTTATATTCACAAAACGGCTTTCAATTTTTTTTTAGATTTAATTTCTAAATTTTTCCCATAGGATAAAATAATTTTTTCTCATGTGATCCTAATTTTTGGTGGGATGTTGATGCATAAGTTTTGAATTTAATATTTTGGGAAACATTTTAATTGAAAATATTAAAAAAAAATAATTATAAATTTCCTCAAACTAATTGTGTCTTTTGATTTATTGCAACAAAAATTCCATAAAAAAATAAAATTATTAAAATTTTTATGAAATCACTTCGGAAGTGAGAAATTGGCAAACGGTGATTACCACAAATAGTCATGTGGCTTCAAAACAAACAAAAAAACAACACCTCTCTACAGAGAGATATGACCATAAGAATATAAGCCGGCTGGCCGGTCTGCTTATTACCAAATATCTACCGGATATCCAATGCAATCTTACAGCTACCTGACTATTAAATGCTCATACGCAAACCGATTTGTGGCTGATTTGTAGTGAATGGTAATGATGTATGTTGGATGTAAAATAAAATGATGCAAATGTGATTTACATCACTTTTTAGAGTTAACACAGTAAACTACGTTATTGATGGATGGATGGTTGGATGACCTGTTAGTGGCCAAATACTTAAAACATGAAACCACTATAAAACCTAAAGACCATGAAAATTACAACGAAAGTAGTATAAAAATGGTAAAAATATAACTATTTCCTAATGTATAATGGTTGGTAATGTTTATGGCGTAACCAACACCAAACCACATAGATTATCTTAATATCTATATTTTTTTATTTTTTATAAAATTTATTTAAATTTTGAAGAATTTGTTTAACTACATTTACACTAAAAAATAAGACTTTGTTTTTATATTAACCGAAATGCTAGTTAAATTTGTGTGTGTTTCCAAAAATTATCCTCCGCTATAGAAAGAGTCTTTTGTCATCGATAAGAGAGAGAGAGAGAGTGTTAAAAACCCTCCAAAACAGACTCTATATTCGTCATAGGAGCTTACGCTCTTTGCAAATTTATATGGAATTGTTCATGAAACAGATGGGTAAATCTCCTTCTAAATATAAAATATGAGACAACAATTTTCCCATCCCTAATGTTCTAGTAAAGAGACTGAAGAATAAATAATTTAATTTTTATAAATTGTTTGTTTTTTTTAAATAGTTTTCAGTTTTTCAAAACTTTTATTTCTATTGAAAATTTTACCAAAATTTTATTTCTATTGAAAATTTTATCAAAATTTTATTTCTATTGCAAATTTTATCAAAATTTTATTTATATTGAAAATTTTATCAACTTTTATTTCCATTGAAAATTTTGTCAATATTTTATTTTTATAGAAAATTTTGTCAAAATTTTATTTCTAAGAATATTTTGTCAAACTTTTATGTCTATAGAAAATTTTGTCAAAATTTTATTTCTATTGCAAATTTTATCAAAATTGTATTTCTATAGAACATTTTGTCAAAATTTTATTTCTATTGAAAATTTTGTCAAAATTTTATTTCTATAGAAAATTTTATCAAAATTTTATTTATATTGAAAATTTTATTTTTATTAAACATTTTATCAAAATTTTACTTCTATTGAAAATTTTATCAAAATTTTATTTCTATAGAAAATTTTGTCAAAATTTTATTTCTAAGAATATTTTGTCAAACTTTTATTTCTATAGAAAATTTTGTCAAAATTTTATTTCTATAGAAAATATTATCAAAATTTTTTTCTATTGCAAATTTTATCAAAATTGTATTTCTATAGAACATTTTATCAAAATTTTATTTCTATTGAAAATTTTGTCAAAATTTTATTTCTATAGAAAATTTTATCAAAATTTTATTTATATTGAAAATATTATCAAAATTTTATTTTTATTAAAGATTTTACTTCTATTGAAAATTTTATCAAAATTTTGTTTCTATTGAAAATTTTATCAAAATTTTATTTCTATTGAAAATTTTATCAAAATTTTATTTCTATAGAAAATTTTATCAAAATTTTATTTCTATTGAAAATTTTATCAAAATTTTATTTCCATTGAAAATTTTATCACAATTTTATTTCTATTGAAAATTTTATCAAAATTTTATTTCTATTGAAAATTTTGTTAATATTTTATTTTTATAGAAAATTTTATCAAAATTTTATTTCTAAGAATATTTTGTTAAACTTTTATTTCTATAGAACATTTTGTCAAAATTTTATTTCTTTTGAAAATTTTGTCAATATTTTATTTTTATAGAAAATTTTGTCAAAATTTTATTTCTAAGAAAATTTTATCAAAATTGTATTTCTATAGAAAATTTTGTCAAAATTTTATTTCTATTGAAAATTTTATCAAAATTGTATTTCTATAGAACATTTTATCAAAATTTTATTTGTATTTAAAATTTTGTCAAAATTTTATTTCTATAGAAAATTTTGTCAAAATTTAATTTCTATTGAAAATTTTATCAAAATTGTATTTCTATAGAAAATTTTATCAAAATTTTATTTCTATAGAAAATTTTATCAAAATTTTATTTCTATAGAAAATGTTGTCAAAATTTAATTTCTATTGAAAATTTTGTCAAAAATTATTTCTATAGAAAATGTTGTCAAAATTTAATTTCTATAGAAAATTTTGTCAAGGTTTTATTTCTATAGAAAATTTTGTCAAAGTTTTATTTCTATGGTAAATTTTGTAATAATTGTATTTTTCTAGAAAATTTTCTCAAAAATTTATGATTATTTATCTACAGAAAATTTATGAAGTACCATGAAGAACAACTGTGGCAAACGTGACTACAACACTGCGGTAGTCTTTGTAAGCGGATATAAAACTAAAAAAAGAAATATATTTAAAATTGAGGAGTTGACGAACAAAATTTTATTTTCTTTAAAATTCAGTCTGAAGTCTTGACAATAATCTTCCAATGGAATTTTTGTTGAATTTTAGTGAAAAGTACTTTTTAGCTCAAAAAAATACATTTTTTGTACTTTTTTTAAAATTGTATTTTCCATCCCTGCTACGACGTCAGCTACAGACGGTTAATTTTCTCTGTTTTTTTAAATTCCTATCTCCGCTATATAAAGAGTCTATTGCCATTGGTAAGAGAGAGAGAGAGAGAGAGAACATTATATTAGATACTCTATACCTTATACTATACCGAAAGGAGTTTACTCTCTTTGCAAATTTCAAGTAAATGGAATAGACCATGGCTCCCTCCCCGTCTAAATATAAAAATTGAGATTTAATTTTTATAAATTGTATTTAAGTTTTGTAAAATTAGTTTAACATATATACAAAAAAAAATTGTATTATGTTTACATGAAAAGAAACTCTAGATAAATTTCTCAATGTCACCCTAACTCCGTAATAAGAAAGAATCGTTTATCATAGATATGAGAGAGAAAGAGAGAGCGTTATATTACATACTCTATAGTTAGAGTCTGTACTGATTACAGGAGCTTACGCTCTTTACAAATTCCAAGTAAATTGACTCAGTCATGTCCATTTGTGAGGGAAGAGTGTTCCCTCTCCGTGTAAATATATATTCACCTCCCTTTTGTTATATTAAAGGAATTGAAAAACAACAAACTCATATAAAAAATATTTTAAGCCGAGTTCCCCTACACTGTACTATTGTAAAACAAGTATTTAATATCTATAAAATACATTTTACTACAAATCATAGGCAATTAATTCCAAAAACTCTCAATTATTTATAATCACCCATTCTTCGAGGGCTTAATTATACCTTAGAAATTATCAATGCAATGAGTCATGGTTTAAATATGTTTGGATATTAAAAACAAATGAATTCTAATAAATGCTTAAGGTCTATTAAAATCTACAATGAAATGTAATACCGGATTTAAATCATCAATTAAAAAATGTTTTTTTTTTTGTTTGTTAAATAAATAGAAACAAATATATACTAACATTCAAAAGGGTTAAAGGTTTAACAAAAAACAAAACTATAACTATAATTTAAATACATACAGCCTTCTAGTAATTTCCATTTTGTAAATCATTCAAGTGTCTAATTATGAGAAAGTCATTGAGATTAAAGTACAAAAGCCAAATATTTGTCATAATGTTATATTTTTGATTGTTCATTAAAACCAGAAGAAAAAAAAACTATTTTGTATTCTGCCTAGGTATTCAAAATTCATTTAACCTAAACCAAATGAAAACAAAAATCGTCTTTGCCATTTTATTTAATTGTAATTTTTAATAATATTTGTTTAACCTTTGTGTTATGTCTCCCTAGCCTGGCTTTGCCATAATGGCAACCGGGGCTATGTGCAATAGACCTTGTAAATGTCTCAGCAGTTAGTCAGTCATCAAGCAGTCACTTAAATGACAATATTTTATGATTGTTTATGGAATTTTCGGTTTGAAGTACGCATGCGCACGCGTTCCCGCACCATGGCTTTCGAAATAAAAAGCCGATTTACTATGAATTCATTCCTTTGTTTTTTTTTTTTGGCAAATACTCTCAAACCATTTAATATAAATTCAAGAAAAAAGTGTCAAAGTCGCTTCTAAAGACATTGACCCCTTTTTTTGTTGAATCGCTTATGATTAAAGTAAAAGATAAAAATGTGAACAAAATTGTAATAAATTAAAATATTCACGAAAAAAGAAACAAATCAAGTCAACAACAAAAACAGAATTTATTTTTAATGATAACACCTTGGGCTGAAATGAAATTGTTTAAAAATTTATGGATGCTCGCAGAATCACAATCTGGTGGAGTGAAACTTTAAGAACACCACAGTGATGTGGAGTTATCAAAAATTTTATGAATTTTTTGTTTTGTTTTTTTGCTCAAATAAACCAAAAAAATATTCTTCATCCGCAGGAAATACATATAAAAACAGCACAAGAAAAAAAACAATTGCAATCTCCAAACTATAAAAATATTAAAAAAAAAAAATCATTAAATAAGTCAATAACATATGGGTTGTAAATGAAAACTGGGCTTTTATCAGTAGGAAAGTTGTAATGTTTGGAACAAGCATTTTTATAAATAATAAATAATATAATGTTCAAATATGTGTAATATATTAAATAAAAGGCTGGAGTTTGTTTCTAAAGGTAATTGTTATAATATTTATGCTCTGAGCACATCTACTCACTGATGATAACATTTATCCCTCATTAATAAATTAAATATAAATTATGTTAGATAGTCTGTTATCTTTATCCTTTGATCATATCTACTCACTGATAATAAAATTTGTCTCTCAATAATTCATTATGTATTAGAATGTCTGCTTTAACAGTGTTGTATAAAATTATCATATTTATGCTCTGAGTGCATCTATTCACTGATGATAACATTTGCCTCTCATTAATGCATTATAAATTAGATTGTCTGTTATTAACAGTGTTGTATAAAATTATCATCTTTATAAAATAAAATTTGTCTCTCATTAATGCATTCCAAATTAGATTGTCTCTTATTAACAGTGTTGTATAAAATTATCACCTTTATGCTCTGAGTGCATCTACTTAATAATGATAACAATCGTCTCTCATTACTGCATTCTAAATTGGTATGTCTGTTATTAATAGTGTTGAATAAAATTATCATCTGTACGCTCTGAGCGTATCTACTCATTAATACATTAAATATAAATGACATAGTCTGTTATTAACAGTGTTTTATATAATTGTCATATTTATGTTCTGAGCGCATCTACTCACTGATAATAAAATTTGTCTCTCATTAATGCATTCTAAATTGAGATGTTTGTTATTAAAAGGTTTGTATAAAATTATCAGAATACTAACACAAAAATCAAAATTCGAAATGCGAAAACCATCATAGTGATAGTGTTTTAAGGGTAGCCATAATAATAACCAGCTTGTGGTGAGTTTAAAAGGCTTATACTCTTTGGAAACACTATGTTATTTACCATCTATCAGGGATGGCAAATGCTGTACTATAGTACTTTTTTCAATACATTTTCACCTTGGTCAGTACCGTAGTACCCCCGAGAATGATTTAGTACATTTTGTGTATACAGTTTTGAGCCGATATCAGACTTATGGTACAATAGTTTTGACTGCATTCCATTCTATAGAAATTTTTTTCAAAATTTTATTTCTATAGAAAATTTTGTCAAAATTTTATTTCTACAGAAAATTTTGTCACAATTTTATTTCAATAGAAAATTTTGACAAAAACTTATCTCTGTAGAAAAATTTATCAGAATTTTATTTCTATAGAATATTTTGTCAAAATTTTATTTCTATAGAATATTTTGTCAAAATTTTATTTCTATAGAAAATTTTGTCAACAGTTTATTTCTTTAGAAAATTTTGTCAAAATTTTATTTCTATAGAAAATTTTGCCACAATTTTATTTCTATAGAAAATTTTGTCAAAATTTTATTTCTATAAAAAATTTTATCAAAATTTTATTTCTATAGAAAATTTTGTCAACATTTTATTTCTATAGAAAATTTTTTCAAAATTTTATTTCTGTAGAAAAATTTTGTCAAAATTTGATTTCTATCAAAAATTTTGTCACAATTTTAATTCTATAGAAAATTTTGACAAATCTTATTTCTGTAGAAAAATTTATCAAAATTCTATTTCTATAGAAAATTTTGTCAAAATTGTATTTCTATAGAAAATTTTGTCAACATTTTATTTCTTTAGAAAATTTTGTCAAAATTTTATTTCTATAGAAAATTTTGTCAAAATGTTATATCTATAGAAGATTTTGTCAACATTTTATTTCTGTAGAAACATTTTGTCAAAATTGTATTTCTACAGAAAATTTTGTCACAATTTTAATTCTATAGAAAATTTTGACAAAAACTTATTTCTGTAGAAAAATTTATCAAAATTTTATTTCTATAGAATATTTTGTCAAAATTTTATTTCTATAGAAAATTTTGTCAAAATTGTATTTCTATAGAAAATTTTGTCAACATTTTATTTCTTTATAAAATTTTGTCAAAATTTTATTTCTATAGAAAATTTTGTCAAAATTTTATTTCTTTAGAAAATTTTGTCAACATTTTATTTCTATAGAAAATTTTGTCAACATTTTATTTCTATAGAAAATTTTGTCAAAATTTTATTTCTATAGAAAATTTTGTAAAAATTTTATTTCTATAGAACATTTTGTCAAAAAATTTATTTCTATAGAAAATTATGTCAAAATTTTATTTCTATAGCAAATTTTGTCAATTTTTTTATTTCTATAGAAAATTTTGTAAAAATTTTATTTTTATAGAAAATTTTGTCACAATTTTATTTCTTTAGAAATTTTTTTCAAAATTTTATTTCTATAGAAAATTTTGTCAAAATTTTATTTCTATAGAAAATTTTGTCAAAATTTTATTTCTGAAGAAAATTTTGTCAACATTTTATTTTATAGAAAATTGTATCAAAATTTTATTCTATAGAAAATTTTTTCACAATTTTATTTGTATACAAAATTTTGTCAAAATTTTAGTCTATAGAAAATTTTTTCAAAATTTTATTCTATAGAAAATTTTTTCAAAATTTTATTCTATAGAAAATTTTTTCAAAATTTTATTCTATAGAACTTTTTTTCAAAATTTTATTTCCATTCTTTTTGTTTTTTTATTGTTGGTTTTGTTCTTTAAGCATTGTTGATGTTTTTATTGCAGCTTAAAACCATACATTGACTAAACTACAAGTGTAGCTTAACCAACAGAGGAAAGGAATGTTTGTCAAAGTTATTTCAAAATTTTAGTTCTATAGAAAATTTTATCAAAATTTTATTTCTATAAATAATTTTATCAAAATTTTATTTCTATATTTCTGAAGAAAATTTTGTCAAAATTTTATTTCTATAGAAAATTTTATCAAAGTTTTATTCTATAGAAAATTTTGTCAAAATTTTATTCGATAGAAAATTTTGTCAAAATTTTATTCCATAGAAAAATTTGTCAAAATTTTATTTCTATAGAAAATTTTGTCAAAATTTTATTCGATAGAAAATTTTGTCAAAATTTTATTCGATAGAAAATTGTGTCAAAAATTTATTTTTATTTTTACTATGTTTGGAAAAATTCTATCTACTGGGGCAACCGCGACTACAATACTACGGTAGTCTTTGTACAATATTTAAAATTGAGGAGTTGACAAACAAAATTTAGTCTAAAGAAGTTCTTGGCAATAATCTTCCAATGATTTTTTTGTTGAAATTTAGTGAAAAGTACTTTTTTCGCTAAAAAAAGATACCGTTTTTGTACTTTCTTAAAAATTGTAGTTTCCATCCCTGCTTTCTATCAATCAAAATAGTGTTTAATCTGTAAACACAATCATAGCGACTATCGATAGGCGAATGCTGGTTTGGCCGTAGTTCCTATGGAAAGCCAAAAAAACGCGACGACCAGCAGTTTCTTGCCAAATTAAAATTTAATCAATTTCTAGGTGGTAAATGCCATACAGTTTGACCAATGGTTCTCACTTTTCATCAGATCACCACTAGATATTTTTGCAATTATTTTATTTTCAAATCATAAAAAAAATATGTTTTATTTATATTATTTTTCAATATTGAAATGACAATGACAAAATCTATCATCGTAACGGACTTTCTCTTTAATGATCATTTATCCTTAAATATATATGAAAAAATTACTTTTATTTTCATAGAATATCACCATATCACAATGGACTGAATAGTCTAAGTGAGCCTGAATCTTAATCGGGCTGCCACTTTAACTTTAACATAGAATATCACCATCTGTAGAGAGACCATTAACCTCGACATACTTCAATTGGCAGACGACCCTAACTAAACACAGCATTTAAATAACGGTTAATAATATTATATCAAAAATATTACTCATAAGACCACTTAAAATATTATAAAATATTTATATCATCGAACACTTAATGTCATAATAATGATATGCATGAATTGTTTTGAATCATTTAGTCAATACTGAAAGTCATCGAATTCAAGATCAGAAACGGTAAAAAATGGATAAAATTCAACAGCGTTAGAAATAACCTCTAGAGACTTTTAGAATTGTTTTATAAGTAGAGGAAATATTAAGGAAGTGGATGAATAGACGCTGTTTTTTGTAATTAAATAAAAAAAAAATGTTACAAACATTTTCTGACATATATCAATATTAATTTCCATTACAAAGAAATTTTATTTTTTAAATTTTTGTAATTAATTTTTAAAAAATGTTCTCTCACAGAAGAAAATATCACCATAATTTTTCCAATTGAAATTTTTATTGAAATAAAAAAAAAAATAATTAAATTAAAAATTTTGTTGATTCAAGAGATTTTTAATTATTAAAAAAAATATTATCTTTTTCAATTAAAATTTAATTGGCTCAATTAGTTTCGTGATTGAAGACAAAAAATAGAACTGTTTTATAAGTTAATAATGTTGGTCATCTTTAACCTAAATTTAAAATAATATAAAATCAAGATCACTTTCATCAAAATAGCCTACTCAACTGTTTCAGGGATGCCATCTGATTATTACATCATGCTATTTATCACCTGACCATCATATGAACAATATGATTGGGTTACCATTCCTTTAAGATTCCAGATTATATAATTTTTTTCAGTTTTTTTTTTTTTTTAACAAACCAAATCACTTTCATAACTGCTTTGGTACTAAATCAAATTGCCCCACCAAGCTTGCTCTCTAACTGGTACATAGCCCAAAACGAAATCTATTTCTCGCATATAAAAATTACATTGGAAAGTAAAGTAAATGAGGCGTTGCCAAACTAAGACCAAATTGTTATTCAAATTACACACTTCATTATTCACAAAAGTTGTTAAATTTTTGGCAGTATGTTGATTAAAGCAACACCTAAGCAATGAGCATAAATATGAGTTGAGATTCAGGAAACATTTCTTGTAACTTCGTTGATTTAAGAAATAATTTTTTTTTAAACTAATTTATATTAATTTGATTTTATTTTAAATTAATTAAATTTATTATATATTACTATTAGGGCAGGTGTCTTAATTTAAAATAATTTGTGATGATTTCGAAAAAAAAAATTATTTCTATAGAAAATTTTGTCAAAATTTTATTTCTATAGAAAATTTTGTCAAAATTTTATTTCTCGCTCAAATCGATAATTGGCAAAGGAAAAGAGAGATGTTTGTACAAAGTCTTTTTTCGGCAAAAGCCGACTATCATAAACCTTTTTTCGGAAGGTTCAAGTGTGGTTCACTTTGGGTTTAGTGAACTACCCGAATTTATTCTGATAATTATGTTAGTTGATAGTTTTGCTGCAAATAGAGGACGCTGAAGAGGAATGTGGTAATTCCGAAACGTGCATCCATCCAACCATCTTGCAGTCTATAGGGCTTTGCCCAAATAAATTTGACAAACATTGTTTTCCTCTGTTGGTTAAGCTACTCTTGTAGTTTAGTCAACGCAATGCTTTTTAAGCTGAGATCGAAACAACAAATACGAAATTTGTTTTCAAAATTTTATTTCTATAGCAAATCTTGTCAAAATTTCATTTCTATTGATAATTCTTTCAAAATTTTATTTTTCTATAGAAAATTTTGTGAACATTTTATTTCTGTAGAACATTTAGTCAAAATTTTATTTCTGTAGAAAATTTTGTCAACATTTTAATTCTATAGGAAATTTCGTCAAAATTTTATTTCTATAGGAAAGTTTGTCAAAATTTTTTTTCCACAGAAAATTTTGTCAAAATTTTATTTCTATAGACAATTTTGTCAAAATTTTATTTGTATAGAAAAGTTTGTCAACATTTTATTTCTCTTTAGAAAATGTTGTTAAAATTTTATTTCTTTTTAGGAAATTTTGTCAAAATTTAAATTCTATAGAAAACTTTGTCAAAATAATATAATATTTACTTATATGATTATATATTTTTATTTCTCTTCAGAAAATTTTGACAAAATTTTATTTCTATAGTAAATTTTGACAAAATTTAATTTCTATAGAAAAACTTGTCAAAATTGATTTCTCTATAGAAAATTTTATCAACATTTTATTTCTAATAAAATTTATCAAAATAATATAATATTTATTTATATTATTATATATTTCTATTTCTCTATAGAAAATTTTGTCAAAATTATATTTCTCTATAGAAAATTTTGTCCACATTTTATTTCTATAGAAGATTTTGTCAAGATTTTATTTCTATATGAAATTTTTCTAAAATTTGATTTCTATAGAAAAATTTTGTCCAAATTTTATTTCTATAGAAAATGTTGTCAAAAATTTTTTTTCTATAGAAAATTTTGTCCAAATATATATTTTTATTTCTCTATAGAAAATTTTGTCAAAATTAATTTCTCTACAGAAAATGTTGTCCAAATTTTATTTCTATAGAAGATTTTGTCAAAATTTTATTTCTATATGAAATATTTCTAAAATTTAAATTCTATAGAAAATTTTGTTTCAATTTTTTCTGTAGAAAATTTTGTCTAAATTTTTTTTCTGTAGAAAATTTTGTCTAAATTTTTTTCTATAGAAAATTTTGTCCAAATTTTATTTCTATAGAAAATTTTGTCCAAATTTTATTTCTCTTTACAAAATTTTATCCAAATTTTATTTCTATATGAAATATTTCTAAAATTTGATTTCTATAAAAAATTTTGTCCAAATTTTATTTCTCTAGAAAATTTTGTCCAAATTTTATTTCTATAGAAGACTTTTCCAAAATTTTATTTCTATAAAAATTTTGTCTCCATAAAACTTTTTTTCAAAATTTAATTTTTACAGAAAATTTTGTCAATTTTTTATTTCTATAGAAAATTTTGTCAAAATTTTATTTCTATAGAAAATTTTGTCCAAATTTTATTTCTATAGAAAATTTTGTCCAAATTTTATTTCTCTTTACAAAATTTTATCCAAATTTTATTTCTATATGAAATATTTCTAAAATTTGATTTCTATAAAAAATTTTGTCCAAATTTTATTTCTCTAGAAAATTTTGTCCAAATTTTATTTCTATAGAAGACTTTTTCAAAATTTTATTTCTATAAAAATTTTGTCTCCATAAAAATTTTTTTCAAAATTTAATTTTTACAGAAAATTTTGTCAATTTTTTATTTCTATAGAAAATTTTGTCAAAATTTTATTTCTATAGAAAATTTTGTCAAAATTTTATTTCTATAGAAAATTTTGTCAAAATTTTATTTCTATAGAAGGTTTTTCCAAAATGTTATTTCTTTAAAAATTTTGTCTCTATAGAAAAATTTTCCAACATTTTATTTTTATAGAAAATGTTGTAAATTTTTTATTTCTTTATAAAAATTTGTCAAAAATGTATTACTATATAAAATTTTTGCAAAATTTGATTTCTGTAGGAAATTTTGTAAAAATTTTATTTCTATAAAATGTTTGTCACAATTTTATTTCTATAAAAATTTTTGTCAAAACTTTATTTTTCTTTAGAAAATTTTGTCGCAATTTTATTTCTATAGAAAATTTTGTCAAAATTTTATTTCTATAGAGAATTGAAGTACCTCTTTGTTGGAGAGGTATGTTTCGCAAAATCTACCAAAACATCAAAAATTTTATCAATCTGCCAACTGTGGCAACCGTGATTTGGATTCCTCACATAATTATGAATCAGCAATAACTTTAGAACTGCACTATCGTTCTGGGAGAAAGAACTCGGAGGGGAAAAATTCGTGTAGCACTGTGTCATAGAAACGAAATCGCCCATTATGATTTAATTTGTGGATTTACCATTTTGCAATTTATTAACGAAAGTCACGACAATTTTTTTTAAACTTGTTTATTATGGGAATTCAAATGGCACGCCCTTTTTCTACTAGGCCTATTTGCTTCAACATTCACATGCCTCTGTCGTATTAACTCAAAATCAAATTTGGATTACATAAATTTGTTCAATGATCTCCTTCTGATTATTCAATCAAAACATAGGCGCATCAAAAATATATTTTATAAAAAAAATAAGGCCATTCTTCTTAACCTCTTTTTGAAGATTTTTGGTATGTAGACAATTCAATATCTTTTCATATTTTGATCATTTGTTGTGAATTACTAAATCATCGCCATGTGTCACACAGTAAATTTTACAACAACAAAAAAGAGAGTTAACAATCCAAACACACCTCTTTCTTTTAATATTTTTTGTTATGCGGCTTTCAGCTTTTATTTTTACACGGATTTCTTTTCGTTTCTTTCAATCTCTTTGATGATGGTGAGAGAGTGCTCGAAGAGTAGGGGACAAGTGTTGAAGAGTGATGTTGTATTTGTTTGTCTGTTAATAACAGTAGAAATACCTACTGAAGAAAGCGTTTTTTGTTGGTGGTAGGGTATTTAAACATGATAATCATGCGCGCAATGATTGTTCATTCAAGCAAAACAACAACACCAATAACACACATAAACAGCAACATTAAATGTGTGTAATTGTGAAAAAGAAAACAACCGTTAAATGTACCCTCGGTAAAGGAAAAGTTGTTGCTGCTTCAGCTATGAGTGTTCGTTTTTATTGAATACAAAACATAAACCACAACAACAGCAACAACAATAACTACCTATAATAGTAATAACAACTCTGGTAAAGTCATCAAAACTATTTTTACACTTCCATTTCTTTTACTAGGGTCTACATCTAGGCCCCAACATCTTTGTTGCAGCTAATGCAATTTCGTGTTGCCAACTTATCATAGGTAGCTATAATCATTGATCCAACAAAACCGAAAAACCCCTACATTTATGTTTCTATCTATACGAATATTGTTGTTGTTGTTTTTTCAAAATATTTTTCATTAGTAAACCACAACTCTTAGGCAAAGAGAGAGTGATAACTATTTTGAGGGGGCTTTTGCAATAACACAAACGCATATAAACAAATACCAGTCATAGAAAAATAAAAGCAAAAGGCCTATCAGTGGATACATGCATAGAGTTAACGCAAAGTGAGAGGAAGAGAGAGAGCGTGCAAATCATAGTCTCATACGTTTATCTATAATAGGGAGAGAGCTCCAAAATTATACTCAGGGAATGTTAACTGCAAAAAAATAGGCAATTGTCCAAGCCAGGCTTGGCTAGGCAAGGCAAAATAGGCATACAGCGCCGAATAACCGATAAACGGCGGATACATGGACACAACGCCTATATGTTTGTATACTTCTATGCATATGTGTTTATAGAGAATTATGTATGAATGTAAGTTTGCATTACTGTTTGATCACATTATACGCTTGAATACTTGCAGCACAATACAATACAAGGCAACTGAATATTTGTTTGTAGGTTGCTTGGTATGCTGATTGTGAAAAAAACACAATCCACGAAAATGCATGAAACAAATCTCAAGACCATAAAACCGATTCGCCAAAACTTTACTCGTTAATGGTTATTCATGCTTATGCTTATGAGGGGTTGTACGATAATTGCCAAATTAATTTCAATCTAAGCTCTATGCTACTTGGCAACCTACCCCATACGATGGTTATAATGATGTTCATAACAGCCACTGAGCTTAAAATATCGATGTGGCAAGCCTATAATCATTGACGCACCATTATAGAGAGAGAGATAAAAAACTATTAGAGCCAGAGAATGAAGCCGCCGCCGAATATGTTGACTCTTCTCGACTCAAACTTAGCCGCCAATTAATCAAAAATATTAATATAAATCAGAAAAATTTATTAATAATTGTTTTTTTTTTTTTTTTTTTTGTCAAAATGTTTGACTTTCCACCCAAAATCCGTCAGTATCAAGTTGCTATAATAATTTTGCAAAAATTTAGCTTTTGAATAAAATTTACAAGTGATTGTAAGATTGGTTGTATAACTAATCTCATTAACATTCGAATGACTTCAAATTGATTTTATATTGGATAATAGTCCCCCGCAGAATAGACAACTTTATATCGGCTTAGCCGTCTCTGCCGGAGGCAAAAAATTAACATAGTGTCAGCCGCCGACAAAAATGGATCGGTTTCATTCTCTGATTAGAGATTTTTACTTTTAGTACCCGATGCAACATTGATATGAGCTATCCAGAACATCGTTGAACCGGTGTTGTATCCAGAAAATCTTACCAGTGCAAATCGTGTAGGTGTTGCCAGATTGCATTTTGATAACTGACAGCACTAAAAGAAAACAAGCTATTATTGAACAGCTGATTGGATGTTGTCACATTAATACAAAGGGCTGGGAATTCAATTCTTTCATTAATGCTAGAAAAAATTCTAAAGGTTTTAAAGCTTCTCCAACTAGTTTCGCACATAGTCTGCTACCATTAAGTTTAACTATGACCAATAAATGCATGCCCTAGATGGCGTTTTGTGGAACTGACGCTCAAGAGTCTAACTTTGCGATAGCACTGATATGACATATCTAGCGACTGGTGTTTCTCCACTGTTCTCAACCACGGTTGCCACAGTTGGTAGAATGTTTTGGTAGATTTTGCAAAATATTTCTCTTTAACTAAGAGGTACTTCACACATTTTCTATAGAAATAAAGTTTTGATAACATTTTCTATAGAAATAAACTTTTTACAAAATTTTCTATAGAAATAAAATTTTGACAAAATTTTCTATAGAAATAAAATTTTGCCAAATTTTCTATAGAAATAAAATTTTGACAAAATTTTCTATAGAAATAAAATTTTGACAAAATTTTCTATAGAAAGAAATTTTTGACAAAATTTTCTATAGAAATAAAATTTTAACAAAATTTTCTACAGAAAGAAAATTATGACAAAATTTTCTACATAAGATTTTGACAACATTTTCTATAGAAAAAATTTTTGAAAAAATTTTCTAAAGAAATAAAATTTTAACAAAATTTCTATAGAAATAAAATTTTGAAAAAAGTTAACAACATTTTCTATATAAATAAAACCAACAACACCAATAACACACAAAAACAGCAAATTTTCTATAGAAATACAATTGTGACAATATTTTCCATATACATAAAATGTTAACAAAATTTTCTATAGAAATAAAATTTTGACAAAATTTTGGCAAAATTTTCTATAGAAATAAAATTTTAACAATCTTTTCTATAGAAAGAAAATTTTTATAATTTTTTTTTATAGAAATAAAATTTTAACAAAATTTTTTATTGAAATAAAATTTTGACAATATTTTCTATAAACATAAAATTTTAATAAAATTTTCTATAGAAATAAAATTTTGACAAAATTTTGGCAAAATTTTCCATAGAAATAAAATTTTAACAAAATATTCTATACAAATAAAATTTTGACAAAATTTTGGCAAAATTTTCTATAGAAAGAAAATTTTAATAAAATATTCTATAGAAATAAAATGTTGACAAAATTTTCTATAGAAATAAAATTTTGACAAAATTTTTT
The DNA here is from genome assembly GCF_050003625.1 of Haematobia irritans. Lineage (NCBI taxonomy): Eukaryota > Metazoa > Arthropoda > Insecta > Diptera > Muscidae > Haematobia > Haematobia irritans. The sequence goes on along the minus strand of NC_134401.1, from coordinate 157,263,972 downwards.
ATGGAAATAAAATTTTGACAAAATTTTTTATAGAAATAAAATTTTGCTAAATTTTCTATAGAAATAAAATTTTTCCAAATTTTCTATAGAAATAAAATTTTAACAAAATATTCTATAGAAATAAAATTTTAACAAAATATTCTATAGAAATAAAATTTTAACAAAATTTTCTATAAAAAAATTTTGACATAATTTTCTATAGAACAAAATTTTCTACATAAGATTTTTACTAAATTTTCTATAGAAATAAATTTTTGATAAAATTTCGTATAGAAATAAAATTTTAACAAAATTTTCCATAGAAATAAAATTTGGACAAAATTTCTATAGAACAAAATTTTCTACAGAATTAAAATTTTAACAAAATTTTCTATATAAATAAAAACAACAACACCAATAACACACAAAAACAGCAAATTTTCTATAGAAATAAAATTGTGACAATATTTTCTATATACATAAAATTTTAACAAAATTTTCTATAGAAATAAAATTTTAACAAAATTTTCTATAGAAATAAAATTTTAACAAAATTTTCTATAGAAAGACAATTTTTATAAATTTTTTTATAGAAATAAAATTTTAACAAAATTTTCCATAGAAACAAAATTTGGACAAAATTTCTATAGAAATAAAATTGTGACAAAATTTCTATAGAAATAAAATTTGGACAAAATTTCTATAGAAATAAAATTTTCACAAAATTTTCTACAGAAATAAAATTTTCACAAAATTTTCGACAGAAATAAAATTTTGACAAAATTTTCTATAGATATAAAATCTTGATAAAATTTTCTATAGAAATAAAATTTTGATAAAATTTTCTATAGAAATAAAATTTTACAAAAATTTTCTATAGGAATAAGATTTTGACAAAATTTTCTATATAAATAAAATTTTGACAGAATTTTCTATAGAAATAAAATTTTGACAAGATTTTCTATAGAAATAAAATTTTAAGCTGAAATCAAAAAACAACAACAATGCTTAAAGAACAAAACCAACAATAACAAAACAAAACGAATGAAATAAAATTTTGACAAAATTGTCTATAGAAATAAAATTTTAACAAAATTTTCTATAGAAATACAATTTTGACAAAATTTTCTAAAAGTGGTTGATATTATTATTCACTGTCTGACCGTTTTTAAATTTTATTATTATTTTTTTTCACTGCATTTTTAGTGAAAGAAAGTTAGAATTTATGAAAAATCTAAATAAAGAATATCTAAAAAAAATTTCAAACATTCATGAAAATAATTCTTTAAATATTTTCGATTTAACTCAATTCACATTTTTATTTTTACCCCATCATATATCCATATTTATGATTAGTGTTTTCTAAGGAATTTAGAATTCCTAATTTCCCCTTCATTTGCCCTCATTTAACATCCGAGCCTCGTAAGACTCTTTATCTAAATAAACATAGACGATAAAGGAGATATGTGTCATAGTATTTGTGAGCATATATGGCATGGTAGCAGGAGGTGTTGCAAAAACCCCATTGCACCGATGAAGGGGAGTCGGTAATCGTTAGAGAGGAAATCGGGTGTCTTTTGCAAGATCTAAACAATTTTTTTCACAATTACATGATGGAAATAGAGGAAAATTATTGCTAGTATTTTCGTAGTTGTTGTTTTCTTTTTCAAGCAATTACATGAGATTGATACCAACTAAGACTTATAGATGGCCGAGATGAATAGATAGATAGATGGAGATGGAGTTGGGTTAGCTGACGCTGTCATGTATGAAATTTAGTCTAGATTCACATTAAAAAATAGATATGAAGGAGCATGCATGCTTATACATAGAGAAAAGAGATAAAAATAAACATAATAACGAAAAACTATTCGTATCATTACTTTGTTTTTTCCAAAGACTTGTGTGTCGTTGAAGTTTGGCGGAGATATCCGATAGTAGTGATGGAAAATTTCCACTTGGAAAGGGCTTGCACAAGATGCTGGATTATTTATTCCGTTATGATTATGGTTTATTTTTCAATCACTTTTTCTTAAACCACCTAGAGAAGGTGTCACCACAAACCCGTACAAACGAACACAACACTTAGGTCTGGTTTTTTTTTTGGTGTAAATTTCTTTTATTATTATATTCTGTTTTAACTTCTTCTTCGATTTATTGTTGTTACTATTTGCTCTATGATTTTTATTAGGTTTCCGAAGAAATTTTGAAATTTGAATTATGATTCGAAAATCTTGAGTTAAAAAAAAACACTTGTTCGATTTCTTTCTTATTTTTTGGGTTGTTGGTGTTTTATTTTTTTTTTTTTTGGTTTTGTTACACGTGCGTGTGTATGTGTTTCGTCTTCTTCTTTAGTTTACGATTTCATTTGTGTGTTGTTTTTTTTCTGTTTCTTAATTTGTGACTAAGAGTTAAGTTATTTACTCTATGAGTGTCTATGAAAAACTGAAGACAAGAAATTTTTGTTTTCAGAGCCAAGTATTGAACGTACAGAAGGCGGCAGCAAAAGCTACGACGTTTTCAAATAACGATTGATCGAACGAACAACGAACACCTCTCCGGTAAACACTGCTATCGATGATCTAAATATTAGTATGTGTGTGTCTGTGAGTGTGCGCACATTAAAGCTTAGCTCAAACTTACTTAACAGGTAGCTCTGAGCCAAGTTTATTCAACACAAGCAACCTTCGCCAGATGAATTACAGCCAATACAACACACACACATATATATACAAACAACTCCAGCACACAAAAGCTTAAGCGTACATCATTCTTCTCTATAGGCTTACATACAATGCTAATGTTATCAACAGACCCCTCCCACCCCCCCCTGCACAATGGCCTTAAATTGTAAAAAAAAAAACAAAAATATGCAAATTGAAATATCTCAAATAGTTCTCAAACGCTCTAATTTAAGCGTAATATTGGATAGCTCGTATTTTGCCAATAGATGACAACATGTCATGATAGATTTTATAATTTGGGTCTGTTCGAAAACGAAACTTTTTACTAGCATTGGTAAAAATTTGACGTAAATCGAGATGAGTATAATTTCACTAGCCCAGGGGGCCTGTAAGAAATTTAACATTTATTGAAAATTCTTGACTTTTACGACATCACTAGGCTTGGCATGTTTTGATTATATCAAAACGAACAAAAAGTAGTATTATTTGTTAAAGAAATGAGTACATCAAATTAGCAATTGTTTTTCACCATAGTAAAATGCTTCGATTTCGAACAGGCCCTTTATGTATAAATTATTAAGTATTTTCTGCGAAAGCGTCCCAATTTGGAAACAAAAGGCCGTAAACTATTGGCAACACTGTTTGGCTTGAAACTTTTAATGAAAGACAATAGAGAAGTGAATATGAGAAACTGACTTGTGGAATTTGTTTTCCATATGAAAATTTGGATTGGAGAATCTCCATTCCAAATTTGATTTTTTTCGGGGTAGAAAATTTTGTAAAAATGTAATATCTAAAGAAAATTTGGCAAAATTTTATTTCCATCCAAAATTTTGTCAAAATTTTATTTCCACAGAAAATTTTGTCAAAATAGAAAAGTTTGTCAAAATTTTATTTCTATAGAAAATGTTGTCAAAACTTTATTTCCATGCAAAATTTTTTCAAAATTTTATTTCCATACAAAATTTCGTCAAAATTTTATTTCTATAGAATATTTCGTCAAAATTTTATTTCTATAGAATATTTCGTCAAAATTTTATTTCTATAGAAAATTTTGTCAAAATTTTATTTCTATAGGAAATTTTGTCAAAATTTTATTTCTATAGAATATTTCGTCAAAATTTTATTTCTATAGAAAATGTTGTCAAAATTTTATTTCTAGCATTGTTGTTGTTTTTTATTTCAGCTTAAAACCATACATTGACTACACTATAGAAAATTTTATTTATAAGGGAAAATTTGTCAGAATTTTATTTCTATACAAAATTTCGTCAAAATTGTATTTATATAGAAATTGTTATTTCTATCAAAATTTTTGTCAAAATTTTATTTCAATATAAAATTTTGTCAAAATTTTATTTCTATAGAAAAATTCTATAGAAAATATCTAGAAAATTTTGTCAAAATTTTATTTCCATACAAAATTTCGTCAAAATTTTATTTCTATAGAATATTTCGTCAAAATTTTATTTCTATAGAATATTTCGTCAAAATTTTATTTCTATAGAAAATTTTGTCAAAATTTTATTTCTATAGGAAATTTTGTCAAAATTTTATTTCTATAGAATATTTCGTCAAAATTTTATTTCTATAGAAAATGTTGTCAAAATTTTATTTCTAGCATTGTTGTTGTTTTTTATTTCAGCTTAAAACCATACATTGACTACACTATAGAAAATTTTATTTATAAGGGAAAATTTGTCAGAATTTTATTTCTATACAAAATTTCGTCAAAATTGTATTTATATAGAAATTGTTATTTCTATCAAAATTTTTGTCAAAATTTTATTTCAATATAAAATTTTGTCAAAATTTTATTTCTATAGAAAAATTCTATAGAAAATATCTAGAAAATTTTGTCAAAATTTTATTTCTATAGAAAATTTTGTCAAAATTTTATTTCTATAGACAATTTGTCAAAATTTTATTTCTTTAGACAATTTTGTCAAAAATTTTATTCCTATAAAAGTTTGTCAAAATTTTATTTCTAGAGAACTTTTTTTTCAAAATTTTATTTCTATAGAAAATGTTTTCAAAATTGTATTTTTATAGAAAATATTGTTAAAAGTTTATTTTCAATATAAAATTTTGTCAAAATTTTATTTCTATAGAAAAATTCTATAGCAAATATCTAGAAAATTTTGTAAAAATTTTATTTCTATAGAAAATTTTGTCAAAATTTTATTTCTATAGACAATTTGTCAAAATTTTATTTCTATAGATTTTTTTTTCAAAATTTTATTTCTATAGAGTTTTTTTCAAAATTTTATTTCTAGAGAACTTTTTTCCAAAATTTTATTTCCATAGAGAATGTTTTAAAAATTTTATTTTTATAGAAAATTTTGTTAAAAGTTTATTTCAATATAAAATTTTGTCAAAATTTTATTTCTATAGAAAAATTCTATAGAAAATATCTAGAAAATTTTGTCAAAATTTTATTTCTGCAGGAAATTATGTCAAAATTTTATTTCTATAGAAAATTTTGTCAAAATTTTATTTCCATACAAAATTTTGTTAAAATTTTATTTCTATAGGAAATTTTGTCAAAATTTTATTTCTATAGAATATTTCGTCAAAATTTTATTTCTATAGAAAACTTTGTTAAAATTTTATTTCTATAGAAAATTTTATTTATAAGGGACAATTTGTCAGAATTTTATTTCTATACAAAATTTCGTCAAAATTGTATTTCTATAGAAAATGTTATTTCTACCAAAATTTTTGTCAAAATTTTATTTCAATATAAAATTTTGTCAAAATTTTATTTCTATAGAAAAATTCTATAGAAAATATCTAGAAAATTTTGTCAATTTCTACAGGAAATTTTGTCAAAATTTTATTTCTATAGAATATTTCGTCAAAATTTTATTTCCATACAAAATTTTGTCAAAATATTATTTCTGTAGAAAATTTTGTCAAAATTTTATTTCTATAGAAAAGTTTGTCAAAATTTTATTTCCATACAAAATTTTGTTAAAATTTTATTTCTATAGGAAATTTTGTCAAAATTTTATTTCTATAGAATATTTCGTCAAAATTTTATTTCTATAGAAAACTTTGTTAAAATTTTATTTCTATAGAAAATTTTATTTATAAGGGACAATTTGTCAGAATTTTATTTCTATACAAAATTTCGTCAAAATTGTATTTCTATAGAAAATGTTATTTCTATCAAAATTTTTGTCAAAATTTTACTTCAATATAAAATTTCGTAAAAATTTTATTTCTATAGAAAAATTCTATAGAAAATATCTAGAAAATTTTGTCAAAATTTTATTTCTATAGAAATAAAACAATTTATTTCTATAGACAATTTTTCAAAATTTTATTTCTTTAGACAATTTTGTCAAAAATGTTATTCCTATAAAAGTTTGTCAAAATTTTATTTCTATAGAGTTTTTTTCAAAATTTTATTTCTAGAGAACTTTTTTTTCAAAATTTCATTTCTATAGAAAATGTTTTCAAAATTTTATTTTTATAGAAAATTTTGTTAACAGTTTATTTCAATATAAAATTTTTTTATTTCTATAGAAAATTTTGTCAAAATTTTATTTCTATAGACAATTTTGCCAAAATTTTGGTCCTATAAAAGTTGGTCAAAAGTTTATTTCTATAGATTTTTTTTTTTCAAAATTTTATTTCTATAGAACTTTTTTTTTTTCAAAATGTTATTTCTATAGAACTTTTTTTTAAACATTTTATTTCTTTTTTTGTAGAAAAATTTTGTCAAAATTTTATTTCCATACAAAATTATGTCAAAATTTTATTTCCACACAAAATTTTTTCAAAACTCTATAGAAAATATTGTCATTTCTATAGAAAATTTTGTCAAAATTTTATTTCTATAGACAATTTTGCCAAAATTTTAGTCCTATAAAAGTTGGTCAAAATTTTATTTCTATAGTAAATTTTGACAAAATTTTATTTCTATTGAAAATTTTAACAAAATTTTATTTCTATAGAAAATTTTGTCAAAATTATATTTCCCTATAGAAAATTTTTTTTTCAAAATTAATTTCTATAGAGATATTCTATAGAAATAAAATCTTGACAAAATTATCTACCAAAATAAAATTTTGATAAAATTTTCCATAGAAACAAAATTTTGACAAAATTTTCTATGGAAATAAAATGTTGACAAAATTTTTTAAAGAAATAAAATTTTGACAAAATTTCCACTACATTTTCTATAGAAATAAAATTTTGACAAAGTTTTCTATATAAATAAAATTTTGACAAAATTTTCTATATAAATAAAATTTTGACAAAATTTTTTACCGAAATAAAATTTTGACAAAATTTTCCATAGAAATAAATTGACAAAATTATATATAGAAATACAATTTTGACAAAATTTTCTATAGAAATAAAATTTTGACAAAATTTCCTAAAGAAATAAAATTTTGACAAAATCGTCTACCGAAATAAAATTTTGACAAAATTTTGTATAGAAATAAAATTTTAAGAAATTGTCTATAGAAAAAAACTTTTGAAAAAATTTTCTATAAAAATAAAATTTTGACAACATTTTCTATAGAAATAAACTTTCGTTTTGTTTTGTTATTGTTGGTTTTTTTCCTTTAATTATTGTTGTTGTTTTTTTTTTTTTTTGATTTCAGCTTAAAACCATGTATTGACTAAACTACAAGTGTAGCTTAACCAACAGAGGAAAAGAATGTTTGTCAAATTTATTTGGGCAAAGCCCTATAGACTGCCAGATGGTTGGATGGACGCACGTTTCGGAATTATCACATTCCTCATCAGCATTCTCTACTTGCAGCAAAACTATCAACCAATTATCAGAATAAATTCAGGCAGTTCATTAAACCCAACAATGAACCACACTTGAACCTTCCGAAAAAAGGTTTTACATGATAGCCGGCTTATGCCGAAATAAATTCGTACAAACATATCTCTTTTCCTTTGCCACCGTCTAATCATCGATGTGATTTCTATAAAAATTTTTGTCAAAATTGTATTTTTATATAGAAAATTTGTACTTCTTAGTTGGAGAGGAATACTTTGCAAAATCTACCAAAACATCAGGAATTCTACCAATCTACCAAACAGTAAAAAATCTACCCTTTTTGATAGAATTCTACCAAGTGGGACAACTGAGCCCAGTGTGCGTCGTTAACCTACGTCCACAATTCGGGTTCGGAAGCAACATTTAAATGTTTATAACATAACAAATTACAGAGACTTTATACACTCACACACACTTGGAGAGAGACTTCAACGTGCTCTTCATCACCCAACGTATCATAAGTCGGCCGACAACATAAAGCTTACAACGTGGAGAGTAACGAAGTAACGAATGAAACCTTTTTGAGTTATACACTCAAACAAAAATGTTCATTTTTAATTAGACAATTTAGAGAATGTGCGAAAAACCGGCAAGCGGGCTGGTTATCCTTGAACTGGTTTCCACAAAAAACTAAAATAAAATCTGAACAAAAAATGAAACGATCAGCATTAAAACTTTAAACATAATTTTGTGGTGAAGCTATTGCTGGGATATTGATCATATATTGCAAAATTATGCTTTAGCTTATTCTACAGTTCTTGTTGTATTGTATCTTTTTGATTTTTTCCGTTGTTGTTAATGATTTAAATTCAAGATTTTTTCAGCTGGTTTCCAAACAACCAGAAATGGGAAATGATGATGGGAAGTTTTTTTTTATTTTTATTTTTTAAAGTCAATGCAAAAAATCAACGTTAACGTTCATGGCAATGAATAAAATTGAATAATTTGTATTTGTGAATAGTTATGTGTGGAATCTTACTCCACTTTAGAGATGTTTCCTCAAAAGCATCATCTTCGTGTGTGTGTGATGATAGCCTTTATTGACAGCTTCAACCCAAAATAAAAAATCACAAAAAAAGTGACAGACACGCTTGTTCATACTCATTAAGTGTAATTGATTGTTTGGCAAATAAACCTCAACAATTCCTTTCACATTCATATTCATATTTGAAATGCCTTTATTAAGGTAATTTTGAATTCCAGAGTAAAATTTGAGTTAAAAAAAAAACAACAAGAACAACAACAAATATATGCATATTTAAGATTTGTTTGTTGATGTTTTTTTTAAATTCCCGAATAACAAAAATAAGATTTGTGTATCACTTTATTTTAAACACATATTTTAATATTTATTTTGTTTACTTTATAACACACGGAAGTTATAGCTACTTGACCGACAAGAACGTATTAAAAATTTTAAATGGACGGAAGGACGAACGGACACACTCAGGATTTCACCACTACTAAGAATGTACAGTCGAAGCTCGGTTTTACGAAAGATATATTGTCAGACCCTTTCGCTATTTAGAAAAAATCGAACTGGAATATTAAATGTTAACTTTTATTGAAAATCGTAGTTTTTTACCAGATGAGTAAAAATTCATAAGCATTTGGCAAAATAAAACTACAGAAGCACTTAAAAAATATTACTTTTAAATAAAGGGTGATACGGTCAAAATATGGTCGAGGGAAAACGCGTGTAAATCGGTGAAATCGTTTATTTAAAAAATCAAATTAAATTTCTTTTTCAAGTTCAATTAGTATAAAATTCAGGAAAAATATTCAGTTAGGCTTTCGCTTTTCCAAATCCGAATTGCCGGGCCTCACGCTTGACACCTGTCATCAGATTTTGTACAGCCACCTTGTCCACCTTCTTCGCCGCAGTTTGCCTTGAACTGCTGCTCGTCCTTAGCAGTTTTTTTGGTCTTCTTTAGGTTCCCAGTATTTCTCAATTGGGCGGAGCTCTGGCGTGTTGGGAGGGTTCTTGTCCTTGGGAACCACCTGCACGATGTTGGCGGCGTACCACTCCATGGCCTTTTTACCGTAATGGCAAGATGCCAAATCCGGCCAAAACAACCGTGTTTCTTCAGGAAAGGCAGCAGACGTTTATTCAAACACTCTTTCACGTAAATTTCTTTGTTGACAGTCCCGGAAGCTATGAAAATGCTGATTTTCAAGCCACAGGTACAGATGGCTTGCCAAACCAGATATTTCTTTGCGAACTTTTATGTGCTTGAAAATATCTGCTACCTTTCCCCTTCCTTTTGCCGTATAAAACTCCTGTCCCGGAAGCTGCTTGTAGTCGGCTTTGACGTAGGTTTCGTCGTCCATTACCACGCATTCAAACTTCGTCAGCATAGTCGTGTACAGCCTCCGGGATCGCGCTTTGGCCGTCGTATTTTGTTTATCATCGCGATTTGGTGTCACTACCTTCTTGTTAGTCGATAGTCCGGCTCGTTTTTTGGCTCGATGCATGGTTGTAGACGATACACCCAGCTTATTTGCGGCATCTCGGAGAGAGAGGTTAGGGTTTCGCTTGAAACTACCGGCAACTCTCTTTGTCGTCTCAGCGGCTTCCGGTTTTCGATTTCCCCCCGATCCAGACTTCCTGGCTGTCGACAAACGTTCCCCAAACACTTTAATTACATTTGTAACGGTTGATTTGGCAACTTTTAGCGATTTTGCCAGCTTTGCGTGCGAGTAGCTCGGATTTCCGCGATGCGCGAGCACAATTTTGATACGCTGCTCTTCTTGCTTGGACGGCATTTTGACAACTGAAGAGTGAATTCCAAAATCAAAATAGGAGCAACATTCTACACACACACCTTCAAAATGAGGGGTGTTCAGGTTTTTTAAATGCAAAATTGAAAGAGATACGTCAAGTTTATATTGACCAAATTTTGACCGTATCACCCTTTAATCCTTAAAAACTGATGAACTTGATATATCTAGGTTAGATTGAAAAGAGGATCCAAGATTCGTTGTCTTATGGGACCTTTATATAACCCATGCCAATATTTGTGTGCTCTAATTTCTTAGACCAATTGGCTAATTTGTTTCCAGTTTCAAGATGGGCCAGTCATAGGTAGTGTTCATAGCAAAATTTTCCTAAAGCGTCCTACATACACCATTACTCTGCTGCTCCTGTCGGCATAGACCAAAACTTGGACTGGTTTATTCACACCAGGGAGTAGTCCTGTACAGGTTCTGGCGTAGAACCATTTCCCTTAGCGGAGCTGCCACTCTATCTAACCTAACTTTACCTACACGCAGAGAAGGAATATGATCACCTCAACCATGTTTCAAGAGCAAAATGTTATTTTTGGATGGTGGCCATGTTACATGTGTATGGCAAATATGTTATTTTCTCGGAAATTATGTGTCTGATTTCGGCAAGCATATTATTTTTGGCGAGAAAACAACATATTTGCCATAAACATGTAACATGGTCACCATCCAAAAATAACATTTTGCTTTTGAAACATGGTTGAGGTGATCATATTCCTTCTCTGCGTGTAGGTAAAGTTAGGTTAGATAGAGTGGCAGCTCCGCTAAGGGAAATGGTTCTACGCCAGAACCTGTACAGGACTACTCCCTGGTGTGAATAAACCAGTCCAAGTTTTGGTATATGCCGACAGGAGCAGCAGAGTAATGGTGTATGTAGGACGCTTTAGGAAAATTTTGCTATGAACACTACCTATGACTGGCCCATCTTGAAACTGGAAACAAATTAGCCAATGGGTCTAAGAAATTAGAGCACACAAATATTGGCATGGGTTATATATAGGTCCCATAAGACAACGCCAAAAATAATATGCTTGCCGAAATCAGACACATAATTTCCGAGAAAATAACATGGTTGCGACAAACATGTTACATGGTCACCATTCAAAAATGACATTTTGCTCTTGAAACATGGTTGAGGTGATCATATTCCTTCTCTGGGTGTAGTTACCGGCCATTGAATATGTGTTCCCAAACATTTGATGGTATTAAATATCTTGGGAATGCCGTACTTTGTGGACATTTCCTAAGGACTTAAGCCATTCTCACATCGTTAAATATTGCTGATTTTTATACCCACCTTATGCGCTTTACAGACTATCAGTTATTCCGGACGGGATGTCGGTGTTTGTAAAGAATCATATAATGTGTCGGATCGATTCGACTTGTCGGCGATGACTAAATAATCGGTAAATGTGTTATCGATCCCATAAATATGCCTTCGGACACAATATATGGGATATGTTCGACACAACTGATAGTCTGTAAAGCGCAATAGGATGGGGGGTATATTAACTTTGTCATTCCGTTTGTAACACATCGAAATATTGCTCTAAGACCCCATAAAATATATATATTCTGGGTCGTGGTGAAATTCTGAGTCGATCTAAGCATGTCCGTTCGTCCGTCCGTAACGCTAACTTCCGAACGAAACCAACTATCGACTTGAAGCTTGAAGCCATGTACCAAATTTCAACCGATCCGGCTGAAATTTGGTACATGGTGGTAGAATATGGTCTCTAACAAACATGCCATATTTGGTTCACATCAGTCCATAATTATATATAGCCCTCATATAAACCGATCCCCAGATTTGACCTACGGAGCCTCATGGATGAGCAAAATTCATCCGATTCGGTTGAAATTTGGTACGTGGTGTTAGTATATGGTCTCTGACAACCATGCAAAAATTGGTCCATACTGATCCTAATATATAACACCCATTAAAACCGATCCTCAGATTTGACCTCCGGAGCTATTGGAGGAGCAAAATTCATCAGACCCGGTTGAAATTTGGTACGTGGTGAAATTTGGTACATTGCGCTAGTATAGGGCCACTAACAACCATGCCAAAATTGGTCGATATTAGTCTATAGTTATATATAGCCGATCCCCAAAAATAAACAAACAAAATTCTATTTCTAAAGAAAATTTTGTCAAAATTTTATTATTATAGAAATTTTTTTTCAAAATTGTATTACTATAGAAAAATAATCAACCAAAATTCTATTTCTATAGAAAATTTTGTCAAAATTTTATTATTATAGAAAATTTTTTTCAAAATTATATTACTATAGAAAATTTTGTCAAAATTTTATAATTATAGAAAATTTTTTTCAAAATTTTATTTGTATAAAAAATTTTGTCAAGATTTTATTTCTATAGAAAATTTTGTTAAAATTTTATTTCCATAGAAAATTTTGGCAAAATTTTATTTCTATAGAAAATTTTGTCAAAACTTTATTTCTATAGAAAATTTTGTCAAAATTTTATTTCCATAGAAAATTTTGGCAAAATTTTATTTCTATAGAAAATTTTGTCAAAATTTTATTTCTATAGAAAATTTTGACAAAATTTTATTTCTATAGAAATTTTTGTCAAAATTTTATTTCTATAGAAAATTTTGTCAAACTGAATTATTTACGTATTTAATCGACCTTTTTTGTTTAATATATACCCCGTATGGACTAACTTACAATTGAGAACACGGTGTTAAGAAGTTATAAGATATCTTGCCATCGGCAAGTATTACCGCAACCCAAGTAATTCGATTGTGGATGACAGTCTTTAGTATAAGTTTCTATGCAATCCATGGTGGAGGGTACATAAGACTGGCCGAACTTATGGCCGTATATACTTGTTGTTGTTTATTTTCTTAATATTAAAAGCATTTGTTAAACCGTTCGTTATTGTTTATAAGCTTACAAAATTTCTATAGAAAATTTCGTAAAAATTTTATTTTTATAGAAAATTTTGTCAAAATTTTATTTCTATAGAAAATTTTGTCAAAATTTTATTTCTATAGAAAATTTTGTCAAAATTTTATTTCTATAGAAAATTTTGTAAAAATTTTATTTCTATCGAAAATTTTGTCAAAATTTTATTTCTATCGAAAATTTTGTCAAAATTTTATTTCTATAGAAAATTTTGTCAAAATTTTATTTCTGTAGAAAATTTTGTAAAAATTGTATTTCTATAGAAAATTTTGTAAAATTGTATTTCTATAGAAAATTTTGTAAAATTTTATTTCTATAGAAATTTTTGTCAAAATTTTATTTCTATAGAAATTTTTTTCAAAATTTTATTTCTATAGAAAATTTTGTCAAAATTTTATTTCTATAGAAATTTTTGTAAGCGGATGTAAAACTGAAAAAAAAATAATTGATGAGTTGACACAAAAAAATTTATTTTCTTTAAAATTCAGTCTAAAGAAGCTCTTGACAATTATCTTCCAATGGAATTTTTGTTCAAATTAAGTGAAAAGTACTTTTTTCCTCAAAAAAATTTCTTAAAAATTATATTTCCCATCACTGATATATATGTGAATCATCTTATCATTTCTACATTTGAGGGATATATTTTCCAAACCAATGATGAACACTAGTGTGGAGGCAAAATTTAGGTCCGAGTGCTCACGCAATGACTTAACAATCGTAGAAAAATATCTTAGCCAAGCTGAGTAAAATATAAATTAGCGCTTGATCACTTTAATAGAACCCTGTGTCTGTTTCTAGTCCAAGTGATCCATTTTAATAGCGTAAAACAAAGAGGACCCAAATTTTCTTTTTAAAAGTTTGACAATTCGTTGTGTTTTTTAATAACGTACAAATAAAAATTTCATGTAAACCAATATTGTAAAGCTGACGTACTGAAGCGAATTAGAAAAAAAATCCCCACATATTTAAATTAAAATACCCCAACTCAAAAATTTCGTCTCCATCCACGAAAAATTTGGGGGGAAATCCCCAATACTGGCAACACTGCACCTACATCTATAATAACTTCCTGTGTAAAAACTCCGATATGCTGCTCCGTTCGTAAGTTTGTAACTTCATTTTAACAAATGGACGGACGGATATGTTTAAATCGACTAAAAAATCCACCATGACCATGAATGGGATCTATGGGATCTGAGACGAATATTTTGATGCGTTACAAATGCAATGATAAATTTAATATACGCTTCATCTCTTGGTTTAGGGCATAACAAATTACAAAACTTCTTATCTTCAATTAAAACCTATCAGAGATAAATATAGTGATTAAATGTTAAATGTTCACATTTATTGTGACTTTTGCACAAAATAGGTCAACTTCAAGTGCTACTCCAAAATATTTATCAGATATTGTATTCGATATGGAACCCATAAGTATTTGGGGTTGTACGTAATTTTAGTAAAATATTGTATAAATGAAAAAGTTGTAAAAAACTATTTTTAAGCGGAAATTATATTATTAATTACAATTAAAAAACAATAATATTTCGATAAATAAATTTTTTTTTTTTTTGTAAATCGATAATTTTATTTTTCTAGTTATTCCATTAGATTTCCGAACCTATGATAATGTCTAACACTACCCCTTTACTATAAGTATTTGTGGTTGTGCGCAAATTTAGTAAACTTTTGTACAAATAAAAAAATTATAAAAAGTATTTTTAAGCGACAATTATATTTTTTAAGTTCATAAAAATTTAACAGAATAAATTACAATTAAAAAAAACGAATTTTTTTACAGCTAAGTCGATAAATAAAATATATTTTTTTTTTTTTAATTGAAAATTTAATTTTTCTAGTCATTCCATAAGATTTCCGAACCTATAATAATGTCTAATAGGGTCCCTTTTAGCATTTTGAAGTTGTTAGGGTCTCTCTTAGAAAACCTTTCATACAATTTTATTATTATTATAGATTTTATGTAATAGAAACATATATGTTGTCTAATGTGGAAATCCATACTTAATTACAGGAAGTATTTTTTTTTTTTTTTGAATACAAAAAATTTGTATCTTCAAAATCCAATTAAATACGACCTTACTAATGCCTTTTGTATAATAAATAATATCGGCAAATGTCATAAAAATGTTCGATTTGTCGTCTCTATTAAAGAAAGAGAAAATTTCCAAAAAGCTCATGAAAAGTTAATGAATCGATTTTTTTTTTTGTGTATTCTGAATATTAACCCTTGCTTACTTGTTATTAATATGGCTTTCCTTCATACCCAAATGTATCTGACAAACGAAAATCTTACCATCCGTCATGAAAAATACACCATTCAGTTCTCTCCAAAGTCGACAATAATCACGCCTTCTTTTTGTACCTCCCAGATAATCCTTAAGGGTGTTACAATCGTTAAACATATCAAATTAGCTACAACTATAATTTATTGCATTCCCTACTATAATTAAAAATCAAAGAAAATTTATACACAGTCATCATGAAACTAACAAGTCATTCAAAACGAAGGTGATAGCCAATTAACAGCCCTGTAAAAAAATAGTTTTGCAAAGCCAAAGACTAACACAAACGTCATATAACTTTAAAGCAATTATTATGGCGCCCTTCAACATCAGCACCAGCAAAACAACATTCAACGATATACAGACAGACATACTAGTTTTTATGCTGCAGCCCCAAGACAAGACATCGGTCATTGATTCGGTTATGCTAAATTTGAACTCGAAACGAACTAAACCAGATCACCACCACCACACATACAAATACAATCATATCAAATGGTTAAACAGACAAACAACCTTCTCAAGCCTCATCTCTTACCTCCCTCAAACCGCACAGCATTAATACCAAGCATAAACCAGACAAACAGATAGACAGCACCACACAGTACCACCCAACAACACCCATCGCATAGACGTTCAAGATGTAAATCCATTTCACATTTCATTGATAAACTTCATCGATCGAAAGAGAGAAAAATAAAGAAAAAATTTATTCGTTACATACTTGAGGTGTATTACAGCAAATAATAAGATGAAACTTATTAAATAAGATGAAAGAGTATGTCTCTCTTGCTCTCTCCCCACTCCCATAAGCCATCATTTGATAATTCTCCCATAAGCCCTCATTTGACAATTGCAATTGATTACTCTTCTTCATACATACATATATGCATATGCGTGTAGATGTACAGTGAAACCTTTGAGAATTAGTATGTTTTCTTTGGCATGGTTTTGTTTTGTTTGTCATCAAATTTTAAAAATAATATTATTAGGCTATAAATCTGAAATAAAAAAGTTTGTTAGACATACAATTTTGTTAGACAATTTCCTAAATAATACAAGGCAATTTCTAAGCTACTAAACATCAAAAACCCTCAAAAAATCGCTTCTGTAACATATACTCCAAACACATTTTGCTTCAAGCATATCTATTTTCAGAATTGCTGCACGAATGTGTGTATGCGGTTATTTGATTCATCCCTGCGAAGTGTCGTCTTGAAATGATCGATGCTTTGGTATTTTTTAGTGCCAACCTTACTCTCCACAATTCCTCTGACACAAAACTCCAACGGATTGAAATCTGGAAGTTTTGATGGCCTTGGTGCGGTCGAAATAAAACGAGGAATTTCCATTTTAAGCCGCGCCCTGAGTCCTTTTGGAATGTACAAGGGCTGCTGCCGAAATGTTTGTCTGTCCAGAGCTTCAATACTGTCTTTAGGACATTTTCCCGATAATATTCCGCATTTATTTTAACCCAACGGTCGTTGAATACGAGCGAGAAAATACCATTACCACCTGGGACAATCCCACGGCGGCGGATTCTCCGCACCGGATGCACCCGACCTTCGGATTATCTGCCAGCGGTTGCAACATCAGTGTACGTGTTATTTCGTCAGTCTTTTTGTGTTGGAGGAGGTGCATATCGGGGAGCCGCTTGCTGTTGGTCTGAGCCGGGATAGCGAAAACCCCGGACCATGGCTCTGTTCAGTCTATCGAAACCAGATCCACCATCGTTCGGTTTCGGTGAAGTGTTATTATCGGTGCCTGGAGTGGGGGCGCTTCCGGAACTGTAGCGGCTTAACATCGCTATGGGAATATAGTCATACTGACTACGTGGTAGCAGTGGGTCGTCAGACTATGTTATTTAACCACCCAACTTCTCCAGCTCAACAATATAGCCCGCCACAGCATCTGACACCGAATGTAAATGTAGCAGTTTTGGAAAGTGCATTATTTGATTTCAACGGACTCCGAGGTAAGATCAGTTAGATTGTAGATTTTATGAAACGGAAAAGAATCAGGATCGCTTCTGGAACTGTCGTACTGGGAATATAGTCATACTGACTACGTGGCAGTAGTGGGTAGTCAGATTATTTAACCTCCCTACTGCTCCCGCTCAACAATATACCCCGCCGCAGCATTTGACACCTAATATTGATGTAGCATTTTCGGAAAGTGCATCATTTTTGCTATTTCGTAAACTAATTTATTGTTTTATTATTTCATTTCCACACCCAGAGAAGGAATATGATCACCTCAACCATGTTTCAAGAGCAAAATGTTATGTTTGAATGGTGACCATGTAACATGTTTGTCGCAACCATGTTATTTTCTCGGAGATTATGTGTCTGATTTCGGCAAGCATATTATTTTTGGCGAGAAAAGAACATTTTTGCCACAAACATGTTACATGGTCACCATCCAAAAATAACATTTTGCTCTTTAAACATGGTTGAGGTGATCATATTCCTTCTCTGCGTGCAGTTTAAAGAATAAATAAAATTACCGTTAAATAGTCTCTTAAGATCTTCATGGGTTTGTTGTTATTCTCAGACTCTCCTCTTTCAACTTAGTTCCAGGGTTCCCATTTTGGTCTGATCGGACCAAAATTTGTCCAAACAATTATTAGTTTTTAAATTTGGACCGATGGTAGGACCAAATGGAATTTGGTTGAGTTTGGTCCATTTTCACCAACTCGGTCATTTTATCAAAATTTTATATAGAAATAAAATTTTCACAAAATTTTATATAGAAATAAAATTTTCACAAAATTTTCTACAGAAATAAAATTTTCTATAGAAATAAAATTTTGACGAAATTTTCTATAGAAATAAAATTTTGACAAAATTTTCTATAGAAAAGAAATTGTGACA
Organism: Haematobia irritans; assembly: GCF_050003625.1. Classification (NCBI taxonomy): domain Eukaryota; kingdom Metazoa; phylum Arthropoda; class Insecta; order Diptera; family Muscidae; genus Haematobia; species Haematobia irritans. The sequence continues at coordinate 157,245,606 of NC_134401.1, read as the reverse complement.
AAATTTTCTATAGAAAAAAAATTGTGACATAATTTGCTATAGAAATAAATTTTTCACACAATTTTCTACAGAAATAAAATTTTCACAAAATTTTCTACAGAAATAAAATTTTGACAAAAATTTTCTATAGAAATAAAATTTTGAAAAATAATCTATAGAAATAAAATTTTGACAAAATTTTCTATAGAAAAGAAATTGTGACAAAATCTTCTATAGAAAAGAAATAGTGACATAGTTTGCTATAGAAATATTTTTTTCACAAAATTTTCTACAGAAATAAAGTTTTGACAACATTTTCTATATAAATAAAATTTTTACAAAATTTTCTATAGAAAGAAAATTTTGACAAAATTTTCTATAGAAATAAAATGTTTACAAAATTTTCTACAGAAATACAATTTTGACAAAATTTTCTATGGAAATAAAATTTTTACAAAAATTTCTATGGAAATAAAATTTTGACAAAACTTTCTATGGAAATAAAATTTTGACGACATTTTCTATGGAAATAAAATTTTGACAAAATTTTCTATAGAAATAAAATTTTGACAAAATTTTCTATAGAAATAAAATTTTGACAAAATTTTCTATAGAAATAAAATTTTGACAAAATTTTCTATAGAAATAAAATTTTCTACAGAAATAAAATTGTGACAAAATTTTCTATGGAAATAAAATTTTGACAAAATTTTTTATGGAAATAAAATTTTTACAAAAATTTCTATGGAAATAAAATTTTGACAAAACTTTCTATGGAAATAAAATTTTGACAAAATTTTCTATAGAAATAAAATTTTGACAAAATTTTCTAAGAAATAAAATTTTTTGTCAAAATTCTTCTATATGTCAAAATTCTTCTTTCTATAGAAAAGAAATTGTGACATACTTTGCTATAGAAATAAATTTTTCACAAAATTTTCTACAAAATTTTCTATATAAATAAAATTTTGACAAAATTTCTATAGAAAAGAAATTGTGACATACTTTGCTATAGAAATAAATTTTTCACAAAATATTCTATAGAAATAAAATTTTGACAAAATTGTAATTGTGACAAAATTTTCTATAGAAAAAAATTGTGACAAATTTTGCTATAGAAATAAATTTTTCACAAAATTTTCTACAGAAATAAAATTTTGACAAAATTTTCTATATAAATAAAATTTTGACAAAATTTTCTATATAAATAAAATTTTGACAAAATTTTTTATAGAAATAAAATTTTGACAAAATTTTCTACAGAAATAAAATTTTGAAAAAATTTATATAGAAAAGAAATTGTGACAAAATTTTCTATAGGAAAGAACTTGTGACAAACTTTGCTATAGAAATAAATTTTTCACAAAATTTTCTACAGAAATAAAATTTTGACAAAATTTGCTATATAAATAAAATTTTGACAAAATTTTCTATAGAAATAAAATTTTGACAAACATTTTTTATGGAAATAAAATTTTGACAAAATATTCTATAGAAATAAAATTTTGACAAAATTTTCTATAGAAAAGAAATTGTGACAAAATTTTCTATAGAAAAGAAATTGTGACATACTTTGCTATATAAATAGATTTTTCACAAAATTTCCTACAGAAATAAAATTTTGACAACATTTTCTATAGAAATAAAATTTTTACAAAATTTTCTATATAAATAAAATTTTTACAAAATTTTCTACAGAAATAAAATTTTTACAAAATTTTCTACAGAAATAAAATTTTGACAAAATTTTCTATAGAAATAAAATTTTTACAAAATTTTCTACAGAAATAAAATTTTGACGACATTTTCTATGGAAATAAAATTTTGACAAAATTTTCTATGGAAATAAAATTTTTACAAACATTTCTATGGAAATAAAATTTTGACAAAATTTTCTATAGAAATAAAATTTTGACAAAATTTTTCTATAGAAATAAAATTTTGACAAAATTTTCTAGGGATATACATTTTTGGAAAACTTGCAAATAGGCCAAAAGAAAAATGCAATGTGGCAATGTTCTTTAGTTCTCAACATTACTCAACAGAGTTGCATTTTCACACATTAGAGTTCTTAAAGTTAAGGGGGGTTTACACATGTAAAATATTACTCTCATTCACAGGTGCCTATGTCACACATATGCAGGAGTCCAGCGATCGTAAAATCGCAACTCACAATAGCCTTCAGTTTTATTCCTACCATTGTTATCGTTGTGAAAGTCTTATTTACACACCAAGAATATACCTCCCGGTATGGAATTCCAAATCGAGATTCCATACCGAGAATACGATAAATATTAAATTATTTCCTTATTTCATATATATAGGAAGTGTCCTTCGATGTAAACCTTTGTTCTAGAGTGTAAGTGCTAAGCAGGTTTCAATAGAGTCTGTGTCAATTTTTCTTTGTTCTGGTATCTGAGCAGAAAGGGAAGAGAAACAATTCCACTACACACACACACGAATATCAGAAATTAACACCTATTGTATTCTTTTTGATTTTTTTTCCAATTATTTTTTTAACAAAAGCAGTTTTACGTTAAGACCGACCTTTACAAAGAACATGATTACTCAGTGCGAAAATATTTGTTACGTGTTTTTTTTTTTTCGTAGCAAATCATCGAGAATTTGCCACTTGAATACTAAAACGAATACCACTTTACAAATTCTTTCAGATTTTTATTCCTTGGGCATTGTCTCCCATATGCCTTTTATTCCTTTCATATTAAATTTCATAAATTTCAAATATCTTTTAATAAAAGGTAAATATTTATAATAGCGGAATAAAAAAATTCCTATGACAAAATATTGACATTAAATATTTTTACATATGAGCTTAAGTTTATTAAGAAAACCACACAAAAGCGTTTAGCATAAGACAAAGTAATGATGACTTGGGTAAAACTTGTACAACAATTTGTTATTAAAATTGGACATTATGACGGGAAAGTAATCTAAAGATAGTTAATATGTATTTAATTAATAACGGCTTGCATGCAGAGGAAATTAGTTTTGTATTGGAAAATAAACTGGGATATCATAGAGCAGGCATGGAAAATACAATTTTGAAGAAAGTACAAAAAAGGTTTTTTTAGCGAAAAAGTACTTTTCATTAAATTTCAACAAAAAATCCACTGGAAGATTATTGTCAAGAGCTCCTTTAGACTGAATTTTAAATAAAACAAAATTTTGTTTGTCAACTGCTCAAATTCAAATATTTTTTTTAGTTTTATATCCGCTTACAAAGCCTACCGTAGTATTGTAATCACGCTTACCACAGTCGGTAAAATACTACGGTTTGGTAGATTTGTAGAATTCATTTTAATTCATAAATTAAAAAAATAAATTTTTGCAAAAATTTTCTATAGAAATAAAATTTCCACAAAATCTTCTATAGAAATAAATTTTGACAACATTTTCTATTGAAATAAACTCCATAGAAAACTTTGACAAATTATTCTATAGAAGAAAATATTGTCAAAATTTTTTTTCGGTAGAAAATTTTATATCTATACAAAATTTTGTCAAAATTTTATTTCGGTAGAAAAATTCCACTACATTTTGTATAGAAATAATATTTTGATAAAATTAAAAAAAAAATAAAATTTTGACTAAATTTTCTATAGAAATAAAATTTTGACAAAATTTTCTATATAAATTAAATCTTGATAAAATTTTCCGTAGAAATAAAATTTTGACAAAATTTTCCATAGAAATAAAATTTTGAAAAAATATTTTATAGAAATAAACTCAATAGAAAATTTTGTCAAAATTTTTTTTCGGTAGAAAATTTTATATCTATAGAAAATTTTGTCAAAATTTTATTTCGGTAGAAAATTTCCACGACATTTTGTATAGAAATAATATTTTGATAAAATTTAAAAAAAATAAAATTTTGACAAAATTTTCTGTAGAAATAAAATTTTGACAAGATTTTCTATAGAAATAAAATTTTGGCCAAATTATCAATAGAAAAAATTTTGACAAAATTTTTTATAGAAATAAAATTTTGACCAAATTTTCTATAGAAATACAATTTTGATAAAATTTTCCGTAGAAATAAAATTTTGACAAAATTTTCCATAGAAATAAAATTTTGAAAAAATATTTTATAGAAATAAACTCTATAGAAAATTTTGTCAAAATTTTCTTTCGGTAGAAAATTTTATTTCTATAGAAAATTTTGCCAAATTTTATTTCGGTAGAAAATTTCCACTACATTTTGTACAGAAATAATATTTTGATAAAATTTTGACAAAATTTTATATCTATAGAAAATTTTGCCAAATTTTATTTCGGTAGAAAATTTCCACTACATTTTGTATAGAAATAATATTTTGATAAAATTAAAAAAAAAATAAAATTTTGACAAAATTTTCTATAGAAATAAAATTTTGACAAACTTTTCTATGGAAATAAAATGTTGACCAAATATTCAACAGAAAAAAAATTGACAAAATCTTCTATAGAAATAAAATTTTGATAAAATTTTCCATAGAAATAAAATTTTGATAAAATTTTCCATAGAAATAAAATTTTGACAAAATATTTTATAGAAATAAACTCTATAGAAAATTTTGTCAAATTTTTTTTTCGGTAGAAAATTTTATATCTATACAAAATTTTGTCAAAATTTTATTTCGGTAGAAAATTTCCAATACATTTTGTATAGAAATAATATTTTGATAAAATTTAAAAAAGAAATAAAATGTTGACCAAATTTTCAACAGAAAAAAATTTTGACAAAATTTTCTATAGAAATAAAATTTTGACAAAATTTTCTATAGAAATGAAATCTTCATAAAATTTTCCGTAGAAATAAAATTTTGACAAAATATTCTATAGAAATAAAATGATGACCAAATATTCAACAGAAAAAAAATGACAAAATCTTCTATAGAAATAAAATTTTGATAAAATTTTCCGTAGAAATAAAATTTTGATAAAATTTTCCATAGAAATAAAATGTTGACAAAATATTTTATAGAAATAAACTCTATAGAAAATTTTGTCAATTTTTTTTTGCGGTAGAAAATTTTATATCTATACAAAATTTTATTTCGGTAGAAAATTTCCAATACATTTTGTATAGAAATAATATTTTGATAAAATTTAAAAAAGAAATAAAATTTTGACAAAATTTTCTATAGAAATAAAATGTTGACAAAATTTTCTATAGAAATAAAATTTTGACAAAATTTTCTATAGAAATAAAATTTTGACCAAATTTTCAACAGAAAAAAATTTTGACAAAATTTTCTATAGAAATAAAATTTTGACAAAATTTTCTATAGAAATGAATCTTCATAAAATTTTCCGTAGAAATAACATTTTGACAAAATATTCTATAGAAATAAAATGTTGACCAAATATTCAACAGAAAAAAATGGCAAAATCTTCTATAGAAATAAAATTTTGATAAAATTTTGCGTAGAAATAAAATTTTCCATAGAAATAAAATTTTGACAAAATACTTTATAGAAATGAACTCTATAGAAAATCTTGTCAAAATTTTTTTTTCGGTAGAAAATTTTATTTCTACAGAAAATTTTATTTCTATAGAAAATTTTATTTCTATAGAAAATTTTGTCAAAATTTTATTTCGGTAGAAAATTTCCACTACATTTTGTATAGAAATAAAATTTGGTTAAATTTTCCATAGAAATAAAATGATAAAATTTTCTGTATTCATAAAATTTTGACAAAATTTTCTATAGAAATAAAATGTTGACAAAATTTTCCATAGAAATAAAATTTTGACAAAATATTCTATAGAAAAAATTTTGTCATTTTTTTATTTCGGTAGAAAATTTTATTTCTTTAGAAAATTTTGTCTAAATTTTATTTCGGTAGAAAATTTTGTCAAAATTTTATTTATGTTTGCATTGAAGATGTTGTACGTGTTCATCTTCAATACAAACACTGGTATCCCGCCAAATTAAAAAAAAAAATATTTCGGTAGAAAATTTCTAATACATTTTCTATAGAAATAATATTTTGTTAAATTTTCTATAGAAATAAAATTTTGACAAAATTTTCTAAAAAAAATAAATTTTGACAAAATTTTCTATAGAAATAAAGTTTTGACAAAATTTTCTATAGAAATAGAATTTTCACAAAATTTTCTATAGAAATATACTTTTGGCAAAATTTTCTATAGAAATACAATTTTGGCTAAATTTTTTATAGAAAAACAAATTTGACAAAAAGTAAAATAAAATTTTCCGTAGAAATAAAATTTTGCAAAATAATATTTTTTTTTTTTTAGTTTTTGGTAAGATTTTCTCCATATGTTGGTAAATTATTTTTGTCTCAACTTTCGACTGCGACTGTAATGGTTCGCATTATTTTATCGATAACTTCTTATCTAGATAACTTCTTATCTTTCCTAAAACATTCTTGAAATTCAATAAAATCGTATTTTTGACCATCGAGAAAATCAAGATTTTCGTCACGCATGAACTTGTCTATTTTGACAAATTTGTAAAAGACTATTAGCAAAAAAATTTTTTAAAGACTTTCTCAAAATATTAAAATATTTTGACAAATCTATTGTACCATAAATCTGATATCGGCTCAAATATGTCTACACAAAAGGTACTAAATCATTCGTGGCGGTACTACGGGTGAAAAAACATTGAAAAAAGTACTATAGTACTGCATTTTCCATCCCTGGTCATAGAGAGGTTACGATTGAAGTTTAAATAACGCAAACAAAAAACTAGAAAAAATGCACTGCTTATTTCAAAGTCAAATAGTACTTTCCCCTATACAGTGGGATGGAAAATAATAAAAATGTTGTGCAATTGTCCCATTACTGACATTTTTTGGATCATGGAATAACGCAAACAAAAAACTAGAAAAAATGCACTGCTTATTTCAAAGTCAAATAGTACTTTCCCCTATACAGTGGGATGGAAAATAATAAAAATGTTGTACAATTGTCCCATTACTGACATTTTTTGGATCTTAACTATTTTTCATTCTCATAAAAGCAAAAATTAACTATGAGAGGATCTAATTTCGTGTTACATTCCAATAAAAATAATGAAATTTTAGCATCCGTTTAAAAAGTGATTTTTTTTATAAACCTAACATTAAATTTTATTGACTTTTATTTCCATGCTTTTATAAATTCTTTAATATAATTTTTCATAATATCAAATTTTATTGAATTATATTTTCATTCTTCCTGTAATTTCTTTAATATAATTTTTCTCTTTCGCTACACCTTCTTATCCTACAGTACGACATTATAAAGCATTAGTTGTCAAACATTCAATTCAAACGAATGTACCTTGATTGAGTGTTATAATTGACAGTGATTATGAAACCAAACGCTACAACAACAATAAGCTCACATGGGAAGTTCAGCACAAATACAACGCTCATAATTCCGTTCATTATGAGTGGACTTAGTCCAGCAATGTTAAAACACCAGCTTACTAACTACATGTAATTACTTAATGTTAATTTCTCAACTCAATTAGCTCGTTTACCGTAAACGACAACAACACACACACATAGAGAAAAACCTAAATATGTTAATAGTGCTCTATTTAAAAAAGTAAAGCTCTTCATTGCTCTACAATGTTAAATACTGACTACACTTACATAGCCGGAAATTAACATGATTGACTACTGTAGGAAATCTGTCCTTAAATGTCTTATTACAATGAACTTTGAATATTTTTTTTTATAGAAAAAGAGAAAAACAAAAGTTTTTATGTTCTATTAAATTATTGAAAAATAAATTAGTTGTATAAACAACGGTTATAGGTCAGGTTAGGTGGTAGCCCGATGTATCAGGCTCACTTAGACTATTCAGTCCATTGTGATACCACGTTGGTGAACTTCTCTCTTATCACTGAGTGCTGCCCGATTCCATGTTAAGCTCAATGACATGGGCTTAACATGGAATCGGACAGAACAACGGTTATAATATAATGTTTACTGACAATAGCTACAAAAATACATACATGCAAGTATTATCTTTTCATTAAATTTACCTAAAATATTTCCTGACCAATGATCATCTTTACAGTAATCGTACTGAAATTAGGCGCAAAATATTCATTCATTAATTGCGGTTTTTCCATTGGTGGTCATACTTATGTATGTACTTTTCTTTGTTCTGTGTCGTAATAGAAATCATTCGATTTCTCAATATACAGCTTGCATGCATAGGCATTTTTATTAATCGATTGCTACAAAAAAAAAAAAAAACAAAATCCTCTGAAGGGAAATAATGATGGGATAGGTAAGCAAATCTTATCAGCTCTCTAAATAAAACATTGGGAAAGCTCCGGAATGTAAAATACCGCCCAATTGTTTAAAATTAAAATAGCTTAATTGAGTTAGGAATCACCAACAAGAATACCATTAAAAGGTCAGTCAAGGTGAATTCATTGATAATAAATGCAGCATCAGCAATAGCAGTAAATCCCTCTCCACACTGAAGGAAAAAAAAAAAGAATTGGATCCAAAGATTTTGAATTTTGCTTAAGCATACAATGAGCGTTAACTCTCCAGGGCATTGTAGCCATTTCAACTCTATTTTAGATTATGGAATTCATAATAAATAAAATTAATTTAAATAAAATGGTAAACTCCAAAATTACTCGAAATAGAATCAAAACATTAATTAGAACTCTCTCTCTCTCTCTTTACATACTACCGATGCCAAGAGAGTTGTAGAATTAGAAATGCTCTTAGGTAAAATTCTCCTACAATCCGAACGAAGCGAATGAGACCATAGGTTTATCTGTACAACAAGACAAAGTTTTAAAAACTAAAGCATAGGCTTCCATTAAATAAAATTTTCCGATAAATTATAAAACTAATTTTAATCTAAATAATAAATAAAATGTTAAACTCCTAAGATACTCGAAATAGAAGCAAACGCTCTTTACAACTTACTCATATCAATGATCTCCAAAGACAATTGTAGAAAGACAAATTCTCTTAGATGACATTCTATAATCCGAACGAAACGAATGAGATTACAGACTATTAACCCACTAATGCAGAATCCCACACTAAGCCGTTCTTTGTTAAAACTGGAAGTTTTTAGTAAAACACAACAAATACACAAAAAATAATATTATAATTTTTGAACTAACAATAAATTGTTGTTACAGAAAATTTTTAATTTAACCAAAATGTTTGTTGATATAACAAAATTGGTGGCTAATGTGACAAAATATTACTAAAATCGTCATTGTATTTACAAATTACTTTGTTAGCTCAAATTTAAACATAATTTCAATTGTATTGACAATAAAATTAATTGATATTTTTTTGTGTGCATTCATAAAACTAAAAACAAAATCAACATGAAAATTATTTAAACAATAGATGAAATAATTACAAATGAATAAAACTACAATAAATGATAAAAATATTTTTTCTTTTCATTCAAAATCAATTAAGTTCTTAATAGAATTAAAAAATTAATTAAAATTGCCTCAGAAATCAATTTATCCCTATGATTGAGAATTTTTTTTTTAAATCTCGCTCCTGTAGGAAATTTTGTCAATAATTCTTTTTAATAGGAAATTTCGTAAAATTTTCATTTCTATATGGAATTTTGTCGAAATGCCATTTCCATGGCAAACCTTGTCCACACTTCATTTCTCTATGAAATTTTATTAAAATTTCATTTTTATAGCAAATTTTATCAAAATTTCATTTCACTAGGAAATTTCATCAAAATTTCGTTACTACTATTTTGTCAAAAAGTGTTCACTATAGGAATTTTTTAATTTTTTTTTGCTGTAGGAAATAGGTAATAATTTCTTTATTAAATTTTATAATTTTTTTTTTATTATAGTAAATTTTGTCAAAAATCCTTTACTATAAGAAATTTTGCGAAATTTCATTTCTATACGAAATTGTTTCAATTTTTTTACTATGGGATTTTTTCAACATTTCTTAATTATAGGACTTTTACTTCAAAATTTCATTTCCATAGGAAATTTTGTCAAAATTTCATTTCTATAGGAAATTTTGTCAAAATTTCTTAGCTATAGAAATTATGTCAAAATTTCTTAGATATTGAAAATTTTGTCAAAATTTCATTTCTATAGGATTTTTTTTTTCAAAATACAATTTCTATAGAAAATTTTGTAAAAATTTATTTGCTATAGGTAATTTTTTCAAAATCTTGGCTGCCATAGTATATTTAGGCTGATTTTTCTACTACAAATTTTATCCAAATCGTCAAAAATTCTTTACCATTGCAATTCTTTAATACGAAATTTTGCCATATTTTCATTTCTAAAGACAATTTTTCCAAAATTGCTTTATTATAAAAAATTTTCTCACAAGTTTAATTCGATAAAAATTTATTTACAATAGGAAATTTTCTCAAAATTTCAATATTGTAGGAAGTTTTGTCAAAATTTTATTTTTATAGAAAATTTTGTCAAAATTGTATTTCTATAGAAAATTTTGTCAAAATTTTATTTCTATAGGAAATTTTGTCAAAAATTCTTTTCTATAAGAAATTTTGTCAAAATTTTATTTCTATAAGAAATTTTGTCAAAAATTTATTTTTACAGAATATTTTGTCAAATTTTTTTTCTACAGAAAATTTTGTCAAAATTTTATTTCTATAGGGAATTTTGTCGAAAATTCACTTCTATAAGAAATTTTGTCCAAATTTTATTGCTATAGAAAATTTTGTCAAAATTTTATTTTTACAGAAAATTTTGTCAAAATTTTGTTTCTATAGAATATTTTGTCAAAATTTTATTTCTATAGGAAATTTTGTCAAAAATTCTTTTCTATAAGAAATTTTGTAAAAAATTTATTTCTATAAGAAATTTTGTCAAAAATTTATTTCTATAAAAAATTTTGTCAAAAATTTATTTCTATAGAAAATGTTATCAAAATTTTTTTCTATAGAAAATTTTTTCAAAACTTTATTTTTACAGAAAATTTTGTCAAAAGAAATTTTGTCAAAATTTTATTTCTATAGAAAATGTTGTCAAAATTTTATTTCTGTAGAAAATTTTGTCAAAATTTTATTTCCATAGAAAATTTTGTCAAAATTTTATTTCTATAGAAAATTTTGTTTGTATAGAAAATTTTATCAATATTTTATTTCTATAGAAAATTTTGTCAAAATTTTATTTCTATAGAAAATTTTGTCAAAATTTTATTTCTATAGGAAATTTTGTCAAAAATTCTTTTCTATAAGAAATTTTGTCAAAATTTTATTTCTATAGAAAATTTTGTCAAAATTTTATTTCTATAGGAAATTTTGTCAAAAATTCTTCTCTATAAGAAATTTTGTCAAAAATTCTTTTCTATAAGAAATGTTGTCAAAATTTTATTTCTATAAGAAATTTTGTCAAAATTTTATTTCTATAAGAAATTTTGTCAAAAATTTATTTTATTATATTTTATTTTGTCAAAATTTTATTTCTATAGAAAATTTTGTCAAAATTTTATTTCTGTAGAAAATTTTGTCAAAATTATTTCTATTATTATTATAGGAAATTTCATTGTTAACGGAAATTTTCTCAAAATTGCATTATTATAGGCAATTTTCTCAAAATATTTATTCTATTTTGTCACAATTGTATTTCTATAGAAAATATTGTCAACATTTTATTTCTATAGAAAATTTTGTCAAAACTTTGTTTGTATAGAAAATTTTGTCAAAATTTTATTCCTATAGAAAATTTTCTCAAAATTTTATTTCTATAGAAAATTTTGTCAAGATTGTATTTCTATAGAAAATTTTGTCAAAATTTTATTTCTACGGAAAATTTTGTCAAAATTTCTAGCTATGGGAAATTTGGTCATCATTTCATTTCTATAGAAAATTGTGCCACAAATTTATTTCTATAAATAAATCTTGTAGAAATTTTATTTCTATAGGAAATTCTATTAAAATTTCATTCCAATAGGAAAATTTGTAGAAAATTATTTACTACTTTATTTGCTCAAAATTTCATTATTACAGAAAATCTTGTCAAAAATTCATTTATATAAGAAATTTTGTCAAAATTTTATATCTGTAGAAAATTTTATTTCTACAGAAAATTTTATCAACATTTTATTTCTATAGAAAATTTTGTCAAAATTTTATTTCTATAGAAAATTTTATCAAATTTTTATTTCTACAGAAAATTTTGTCAACATTTTATTTCTATAGAAAATTTTGTCAAAATTTTAGTTCTATAGAAAATTTTGTAAAAATGTCAATTTTTACAAAATTTCATTATTATAGGAATTTATGGAAATTTCATTTCCATAAGAAATTTGGTCAAAATTTCATTATTGTAGGGAATTTTCTCAAAATTTTTATTCTATTTTGTCACAATTTTGTCAAAACTTTGTTTCTATAGAAAACTTTGTCAAAATTTTATTCCTATTTTGTCAAAATTTAATTTCTCGAGGAAATTCTGTTAAAATAAAATTTCTCGAAGAAATTCTGTTAAACTTTCCTTACTATAGGAAACTTTGCAAAAATTTATTTACTATAAGAATTTTTTTAAAATTCACTGTAGGAAATTCTGTCAAAATTTATTTATAAGAAATTTCCGAAGAATTTCATTTCAATATATTTTTTGTTTAGTGTACCAATAAAAAAAAAAGAATTTGTAATCTGCGTTATGCCTAAACCTCATCAATTAGGCCTCACTATATGCAATTCCATGTATTTGTTATCTCAGATTTGTCTAGACAGAAATCATTTCTTTGATTATTGTTTGACATTTTTTTTATATTTAAAATTTTTAATTTTTTTATATATATGCTAGAAAACAAAAAACTATGGCATACATGATTTTGGTCACAAATACATTTGCATTATCATGCCATACCCACTAGAATCAATCAAGGTGACACTTGCTCCTCATTATGCTGCGCTTATCGTAATTTAAAAAAAAAAAAACAAAATCACTTAAAAACGAATTATGGTGCAATAATTCATATAAATAATCCCACCTTAGAACACGGAGAATACATTGGAAAAATCATATTTTTAAATTTATTGAACTTAACATTTTAAAACAACAAAAATTCAAATAATTTGAACCGTTATTTTTTTCAAATGATCAAGTTTATCTCTCCATAAAAAGCTTGTCTCTCCTATTTCAAAAAGTATGAGTATGTGAGCGAGTGTGTACAATTGAGTAACGTTCAGTCTCACTGTAACCCTAAGGTGGTTACTGTTAGCTTAATCAAAGCTTTTACTAACGGCTTACAAGTTAATTTCGAAAAAAGAGCTTTAAATTCGAAAACATAGAAAACAGTATCTTGTAACGATGAGGTAGGTAAGTTATGGTGGTATTGTTTTAAACAAAAAATAATAATTTAGATAAATGGTATCCATTTAAATTAACATAAAATAATTAATATAATTTTTTTGTTTATATGTATATTGCATAAAAATTTAAAAATATTAAAAAAAAATCTAAAATAAATTTGTCTTCATTGCTAATAAAGTTGCTAGCTCACAAAACATTTAATCTGCCAATTACACACCCCCTTTTCAAGCCGTATATGCAAATAAAAATCGAAACGAAATATTTACTGCTAATCTAAAATATTTTATACATTCTTTACGCAAATACAAACTCATTAAAAATATTAATTTTCGTTTTTATTTTTATTTCGTTTCGTCTGCATTTGATAAGACCAACAAATTTGTTGTTTTATTTTTTCCCTAAATACCAAATCTTATCAACTGTCACACTTTCCAACCTCAATCTAATAAATCTAAAAAATGATTTTATTAGAAACAAAAATTATACATCATTAGACATGAAAATTTGCTAGCTATCACAGTTTGTCTATCTGTCTGCCACATTCAACAAGATGCGAACGCTATCCGGTCTTCCGTTTGTCTGTCTTTATAAAATATTGCGCGGGTTTTTTTGAAAAATATTTTTTTCTAGTGACAACAACCAATAATCACGCAATGTGAAAACATGCGTTTCCCTTCCATCACATCTTCATTGCTTACATCTCTACATACCATGCTGAGACACATTTTAAACCGAAGTGATAAGAAAATTATGAGCGGTTCAAACGGTGATAAGACAGTTTAGAACTGCAAAGTCAAAGGGCTGCACTAAGAAAAAGAGTGGATGGGCAAATGTATCAAAATTTCATTTCCATAAAAATTTAATTTTGTCAATATTTCATTTCTACATGATTTTTTTCAAAATTTCTTTGCTATAGAAAATTTTATCAAAATTTGATTTCTATCCTATAGAATATTGTCAAAATTTAATTTCTATAGGATACTTTGTCAAACTTTCTGAATTATAAGAATTTTTGCCAAAATTTCGTTTCTTTACGAAATTTTGTGAAAATTTCCTTGCTATAGGAAATTTTGTCAATTTTTTTTTTGCTATGGGAAATTTTGTCAATATTTCATTTCTATAGGAAATTTTGTCAAAATCTCATTTCTATACGAGATTTTGTCAAAACTTCTTAGATATAGGAATTTTTTCACAATTTCATTTCTATAGGAAATTTTTTCAAAATTTCATTTCTATAAGCAATTTTGTCAAAATTTCATTTGCCTATAGGAAATTTTGTCAAAATTTTATTTTTAAAGGAAATTTTGTCAAAATTTCATTTTTAAAAGAAATTTTGTCAAAACTCCATTTCTATAGGAAATTTTGTCAAAATTTCATTTTTATAGGACATTTTGTCCAAATTAAATTTCTATAGGAAATTTTGTGAAAATCTCATTTCTATAGGAAATTTTGTCAAAATCTCATTTCTATAGGAAATTTTTTCAAAATTTCTTAGATATAGGAATTTTTTCAAAATTTCATTTCTATAGGAAATTTTTCAAAATTTCATTTCTATAGGAAATTTTTTCAAAATTTCATTTCTATAGGAAATTTTGCCAAAACTTTATTTCTATAGACAATTTTGTCAAAACTTTATTTCTATAGGCAATTTTGTCAAAATTTCATTTCTATAAGTAATTTTGTTAAAATTTCTTTACTATTGGAAATTTTGTCCATTTTTTTTCTAAAGGAAATGTTGTCAAATGTTTTATTTCTTTGGGAAATTTTGCAAATTTTTTTTATAGAAAATGTTATCAAAATTTCATTTCCATAGTATATTTTGTCAAAATTTCATTTTTAAAGGAAATTTTGTAAAATTTCATTTCAATAGGAAATTTTATCAAAATTTCATTATAAAAGGAAATTTCGTCAAACTTCATTTCTATACGAAATTTTGTAAAATTTAATTTCTATACGAAATTTTGTAAAACTTAATTTCTGTAGCAAATTTTGTCAAAATTTCATTTCTATAGGAAATTTTTTCAAGATTTCATTTTTATAGGAAATTTTGTCAAAAATTCATTGCTATAGGAAATTTTGTCAAAACTTCGCAGCTATAAGAAATTTTGTCAAAACTTCATTTCTATAGGAAATGGGAAATTTTGTCAATATTTCATTTTTTAGGAAATTTTGTCAATATTTCATTTTTTTTAGGAAATTTTGTCAAAACTTCAGTTCTATCGTAAATTTTGTCAAAATTTCTTTGCTATGGAAAGTTTTGTCAATACTTCATTTCTATAGGAAATTTTGTCAAAATTTCATTTCTATACGAAATTTTGTAAAATTTAATATCTATAGAAAATTTTTTTCATGATTTCATTTTTATAGGAAATTTTGTCCAAATTTAATTTTTATAGGAAATTTTTTCATGATTGCATTTTTATAGAAAATTTTGTCAAAACTTCACAGCTGTAAGAAATTTTGTCAAAACTTCATTTCTATAGGAAATTTTGTCAAATTTTTATTTCTATAGGAAATTTTTTTAAAAATTTATTTCTATAGGAAATTTTATTAAAATTTCATTTCTATACGAAATTTTGTCAAAATTTCATTTCTCTAGGAAATTTTGTCAAAACTTAATTTCTATAGGAAATTTTGTCAAAATTTTATTTCTATAGGAAATTTTGTCAAAATTTCATTTCTATAGGAAATTTTATCAAAATTTCATTACAAAAGGAAATTTTGTCAAACTTCATTTCTATAGGAAATTTTTTACAAGATTTAATTTTTATAGGAAATTTTGTCCAAATTTCATTTTTATAGGAAATTTTGTCAAAAATTCATTGCTATAGGAAATTTTGTCAAAATACAAAATACGAAATTTTGTCAAAATTTCATTTCTCTAGGAAATTTTGTCAAAACTTAATTTCTATAGGAAATTTTGTCAAAATTTTATTCCTATAGGAAATTTTTTACAAGATTTAATTTTTATAGGAAATTTTGTCCAAATTAATTTCTAAGGAAATTTTGTCAAAATTTCATTTCTATAGGAAATTTTGTCAAAATTTCATTTCTCTAGGAAATTTTGTCAAAATTTTATTTCTATAGGAAATTTTGTCAAAATTTTATTTCCATAGGAAATTTTGTCAAAATTTCATTTCTATTGGAAATTTTGTCAAAATTTCACTTCTATACGAAAATTTATCAAAATTTCATTACAAAAGGAAATTTTGTCAAACTTCATTTCTATACGAAATTTTGTAAAATTTCATTTCTATAGGAAATTTTTTTCATGATTTCATTTTTATAGGAAATTTTGTCAAAATTTCATTTGTATAGGAAATTTTGTCAAAAATTCATTGCTATAGGAAATTTTGTCAAAATTTTGTCAAAATGTCATTTCTATACGAAATTTTGTCAAAATTTCATTTCTATAGGAATTTATGCTAAAAATTCATTGATATAGGAAATTTTGTCAAAACTTCGCTGCTATAAGAAATTTTGTCAAAATTTTATTTCTATAGGAATTTTTTTAAAATTTTAATTCTATAGGAAATTTTGTCAAAATTTCATTTCTATTGGAAATTTTTTCAAAATTTTAGTTCTATAGGAATTTTTTCAAAATATTAATTCTATAGAAAATGTTGTCAAGATTTTATTTTAAAAGAAAATTTTGTCAAATTTTATTTCTATAGAAAATTTTGTCAACATTTCATTGCTATAGAAAATGTTGTCAATATTTAATTTCTATAGGAAATTTTGTAAAAATTTCATTGCTATAGAAAATTTTGTCAAAATTTCTTTACTAAAGGGAATTTCATCAAAATTTTTTTACTATATCAAATTTTGGGAAATTTTCTTTACTAAAGGAAATTTTGTAAAAATTTCTTGACTAATGGAAATTTTGGAAAAATTTCTTTACTAAAAGAAATTTTGACAAAAATTAATTTCTATGGGAAATTTTGTTAAAATTTCGTTACCATAGAAAATTTTACCACAGTTTCTTTTTTTTTATATGATTTTGTCACAAAAACCTTATTTCCTAAACTCCTATAAGAATTAGCTTCTATGGAAATATTCCAAGTGTAGTTCTTGAACATTAAACTAGACATCGGATGATAAGAAATGTTTAAGTTTTTTATTCATTTTGTTTTATTTCAAATATAAGCCGGCAATATTGAGATTGGCTTCTGTTGATTTTGGTCTTGAAATCCCTGCATGCATGAGATTTTCAGCCTTAGTCGTGTTTGAAGCGTCTTGAAGGAAATATCACCGACGTTGTTAATCCAGAAACGGGACTCGGGCACAACGGAGGCATATTAAAGTGACCGAGTTTATTTCGTTTAGTGGTCCATAACGTCTTTTACAAAGTTGTGAATTTTGGGCAAAGTGAAAATAATTTAAAAAATCCATTAAAAAATACAAACAGAATAAAATAACCATGACTTCCAGCAAGTGTTTTAAATGTTAGTGTTAAAGAATTTCAAAAACAAAAAATTAAAAATAAAATGTAATCTATGTGCATTGTCTAATTTTATGGGAAATATTTTGCTTTCTGCATTTGTTCTCTTTATTTTTGTTTTCGATAGGCAAACTAGTGCTCTTAGGGATTTCTGGGGTTCTCTTTTTGGCCCTATTCATTGTCTCTCTGGCAATTGATTATCAATTGGAATTGGCCAAAGAGCATATACGTTTCCGCAAAGGTTTTGTATCACAAATGAATTGGGCTGATTCTCCCTTCGGTAGCCTCCATATGTATCTCTTCAATGTGACCAACGCAGAAGCATTCACCAATGGCAACGATACCCGAATGCATATTCAAGAAGTCGGACCCATTGTCTATAACATCCATGGCCGTAATGAAATTCTCAATCAAACCGATGACATGCTGATATATCGCAAATCACGCTATGGCAAAATTGAGTTTGATCCTGTTGCCAGCTGTGCTCCGGATATTCTAAATCAGACAATAACCTTACCCAACCTGGTGCTATTAGCGGCCGCAGCAAAACTACACGATTGGGTGTTTCTTGTGCGACATGCCTTCAATGCCATTACCATTAACGAACCGCTATTCATGAACCGCACTGTTTATTATTTTTTGTGGGACTTCAAGATACCGGCCTTGAATTTATTAGCCCAGTATGTGCCGAATATTGTGTCCAATTGTGGATTGCTGTTCAATGTAAGTAAATGTCAAAGCACAACAGACAACAATAAGTTGCCCATATCAAGGCAACGATGATACGTGGCCAAATATTTATTTATTTATAAGAAAATATGAAAAACAATTTTTATACAAATTGTTATCGCAGTCTGAGATAAATTTGGAATGATCTTCTATTTGATTGGAAACTTTGTCAAAATTGTATTTCTATAGGAGACTTTGTCAATATTTCTTCAATAAAAACAATTTTGTTAAAATTTCTTTGATATAGGAAATTTTGTAAAAATTGCTTTGCTATAGGAAATTTTCTCAAAATTTCTTTGATTGGAATTTTGTCAAAATTTCATTTTTATAGCAAATTTTGTCAAAATTTAATTTCTCTAGGAAACTTTGTCAAAATTTAGTCACAAAAGAAAATTTTGTCAATTTTCAAAATTGCCTTGCTATAGAAAATTTTATCAAAATTTTTTTGCTAAACGAAATTTTGTCAAAATTTCATTCCTATAGGAAATTTTGAAAAAATTTGTTTGCTGTAAGAAATTTTGAAAATATTTCTTTGCTATTAGAAATTTTAACAAAATTTATTTGCTATACGAAATTTTCCTATAGGAAAATTTTCTATAAAATCTTTCCTATAGGAAAATTTTTTATAGAATCTTTCATATAGGAAATTTTGTTAAAAATTCTTTGCTATATGAAATTTAGACAATATTTCTTTCCTATAGGAAATTTTTTACTAAATTTGTTTGCTATAAGAAATTTTGTCAAAATTTCATTTTTATAGGAAATTTTGCCAAAATTTCATTTTTATAGGAAATTTTGACAAAATTTGTTTGCTGTACGAAATTTTGTCAAAATTTCATTCCTATAGGAAATTTTGTCAAAATTTCGTTGCTATAGGACATTTTGACAAAATTTGGTTGCTATACGAAATTTTGTCAAAATTTGTTTGCTGTACGAAATTTTGTCAAAATTTCATTCCTATAGGAAATTTTGCAAAAATTTCTTTGTAAAAAATACCTCCCTATTGGAAATTTTGTCTAAATTTCTTTGCTATAGGAAATTTTGTCAAAATTTCTTTGTTATAGGAAATTTTGTCAATTTCTTTGATTAGAATTTTGTCAAAATTTCACTTCTCTATGAATTTTGTCCAAATTTCATTTTTGTCAAAATTTAATTTCTCTACGAAACTTTGACAAAATTTAGTCACAACAGAAAATTTTGTCAATTTTCAAAATTGCCTTGCTATAGAAAATTTTATTACAATTTTTTTGATAAACGAAATTTTGTCAAAATTTCATTCCTATAGGAAATTTTGACAAAATTTGTTTGCTATAAGAAATTTTGAAAATATTTGTTTGCTATAAGAAATTTTAACAAAATTTATTTGCTATACGAAATTTTCCTATAGGAAAATTTCTTATAGAATCTTTCATATATGAAATTTTGTTAAAAATTCTTTGCTATAGGAAATTTTGTCAAAATTTCATTCCTATAGGAAATTTTGTCAAAATTTCTTTGCTATGGAAAATTTTGTCAAAATTTCATTCCTATAGGAAATTTTGCCAAAATTTCATTTTTATATGAAATTTTGACAAAATTTCTTTGCTATAGGAAATTATGACAAAATTTCTTTGCTATAGGAAATTGTGACAAAATTTCTTTGTTATAGGAAATTTTGCCAAAATTTCTTTGTTATAGGAAATTTTGACAAAATTTCTTTGTAAAACTACTCTCCTATTGGAAATTTTGTCTAAATTTCTTTGCTATAAGAAATTTTGTCAAAATTTCAATTCTATAGGAAATTCTGTCACAATTCCATTTCTAAAAGAAGTTTTGTCAACAAATTTTGGTATACAAATTAAAAAAAAAAAAAAAAACATTTCTATAGGAAATTTCGTAAAAATTTCATTTCTATATATATTTCTTACATTTCCCATAGGAAGTTTTACTATATGAAATTTTGAAAAATTTTGTTGTTATAGGAAAATTTTGCTATAGAAAATTTATTTCCATAGGAAATTTTGTAAAAATTTCATTTCTATAGAAATTTTGTCAAAATTTTATTTCGTCGCTAAAGAACATACAATTGAAACAATTCAATATTTCTTCGATAAAGGAAAATTTTGTCAAAATTTCTTGGCTATAGAAAAATTTGTCAAAATTTCCCTGCTAGAGGAAATTTTATCAAAATTTCATTTCTATAGGGAATTTTGTTAAAATGTCTGTGCTATAGGTGATTTTGTCAAAATTTATTTGCCATAAGAAATATTTCAAAATTCCCTTGCTATAGGAAATTTTTCAAAATTCCCTTGCTATAGAAAATTTTCTCAAAATTTCATTTCTATAGGAAATTTTGTCACAATTTCATTTCTATTTTGTCACAATTTCATATCTATAGGAAATTTTGTCAAAATTCATTTCTATAGAAAATTTTCTCAAAATTTCTTGCTATAAGAAATTCTGTCGAAATTTCTTTGCTATAAGAATTTTTGCCAAAATTTCTTTTTCATAGAAAATTTTGTCAAAAATTCTTTGCTATATGAAAATTATTTTATCAAAATTTCAATATTATAGGAAATTTTGTCAAAAATGTCATTTCTATAGAAAAGTTTGTCAAAATTTCATTTCTATCAGAAATTTTGTTAGAAATTTCATTTCTATAGAAAATTTTGTCAAAATTTCATTTCTATCAGAAATTTTGTCAAAATTTCATTTCTATAGGAAATTTTGTCAAAATTTCATTTTTATCATAAATTTTGTCAAAATTTCATTTTTATCAGAAATTTTGTCAAAATTTCATTTCTATAAGAAATTTTGTCAAAATTTTATTTCTATAAGAAATTTTGTCAAAATTTTATTTCTAAATGAAATGTCAAAATTTCGTTGCTAAGAACAATTTGGTCAATATTTCTTTGATTAAGAAATTTTGTCAAAATTTCTTTGCTATAGAAAAATTTGTTTCTTGCTATAGGACATTTTCATAAAACTTCTATAGAAAATTTTGTCAAAATTTCATTTCTATCAGAAATTTTGTCAAAATTCCATTTTTATCAGAAATTTTGTCAAAATTTCATTTCTATCAAAAATTTTATCAAAATTTAATCTCTAAATGAAATGTCAAAATTTTGTTTCCATAGGAAACATTGTCAAAATTTCGTTGCTAAGAACAATTTGGTCAATATTTCTTCGATTAAGATATTTTGTCAAAATTGCTTTGCTATAGAAAAATTTGTTTCTTGCAATAGGAAATTTTCATAAAAATTTTTTGTTATAGGAAATTTTCTCAAAATTTCCCTTTTATGGGAATTTTTGTGTGGGTCTGATTTTAATGTATATATTTTATGTGTCGATATAAACAAACACTCATCTCGATAAGTCTGTATTTGTGTAAAGATTTTTAATAAAACAAATGCTAAATTTAAAAATTCATTTCAAAGAATTTTTAATCAGATGGCCTGACCAGCTTAAAAGGTTACAAGTTCGAATGAAATTGATAAAGTGAATGTCGTAATTGAAACAAAAAATAATAATAATTTAAATTTAATAGATTTTGAATGAACTCAGCATTCTTAATATATGGATGACAATTATCAGCGCATTGATGACAATATGTCATTGTGAGGAGATATGCTTGTTTGCGGCAAAAAACAAAGAAGAAATTTATTTATAGAAAAAAGATTTAAAAAGTCAATGAATGCACAGTTTATTGATAAATCCAATTTTATCATTGTAAACGGAATATTTTTTTTCTACGAAGAAATACAATAACATTGGAGGCAATTTTTCATCTTGTTTTGTATATTTACTTTCTTAATATTTATTAATTTATTTGAAGTGAAATTAAATTAAAAAGCATTTAGTGTTAAAAAATGCGAAACAATGGCAACACTTTATCATTTACCGGCAAAACATTAGAAAATTTTATGGCTACAGGGCGCTAGCCGCCGAGGTTTCCGAGAAATACCATAAACAGGTCCTTAAATTACTAAATATAATTTATGTGAAAGTCTTAGAAAATGTTCGATTTGTTAGTTTAGAAGCATATGTCCAAACACATACAGTACTAAGTACCAGCACTAAGCAAAACATCGAAGTAATTCCGACAATTTTGTCAACATTTCAGTTCTATACAAAATTTTGTCAAAATTGCATTTCTATAAGAAATTTTGTCAAAATTTCATTTCTATAGGAAATTTAATCATAATTTAATTTCTAAAGGAAATTTTGTCAAAATTTAATTTCTATAGGAAATGTTGTCAAAATTTCAATTCTACAGGAAATGTTGCCAAAATTTCATTTCTTTAGGAACTTTTGTCAAATTTTCATTTCTATAGGAAATTTTGTCAAAATTTCATTCCTATAGGAAATTTTGTCAAAATTTAATTTCTATAGGAAATGTTGTCAAAATTTCATCATTTCTATAGGAAATTTTGTCAAAATTTCATTTCTATAGGGAATTTTGTCAAAATTTCATTTCTATAAGAAATTTTGTCGAAACTTCGTTGCTAAGGAAAGTTTTGTCAGTATTTCTCCGATAAAAAAAAAAATTTGTTAAAATTTCTTTTCTACAGAAAAATTTGTCAAAATTTCATTCCTATAGGAAATTTTGCCAAAATTTCATTTCTATAGGGAATTTTGTCAAAATTTCAGTTCTATAGAAAATTTTGTCAAAATTTCAGTTCTATAGAAAATTTTGTCAAAGTTTCATTTCTATAAGAAATTTTGTCAAAATTTCATTTCTATAGGAAATTTTGTCAAAATATAATTTGTATAGTAAATTTTGTCAAAATATAATTTGTATAGTAAATTTTGTCAAAATTTCATTTCTATGGAAGATTTTATCAAAATTTCAATTTTATAGAAAATATTGTCAAAATTTAAGTTCTATACAAAATTTTGTCAAAATTTCATTTCTATTTATAAGAAATTTAATCATAATTTAATTTCTAAAGGAAATTTTGTCAAAATATAATTTGTATAGTAAATTTTGTCAAAATTTAATTTCTATAGAAAATGTTGTCAAAATTTCAATTCTACAGGAAATGTTGTCAAAATTGCATTACTATGTTAAATTTTTCAAAATTTTATTTCTATAGGAAACTTTGTCAAATCTTTGTCGCTAGGGAAAATTTTGTCAGCATTTCTCCGATAAAGAAAATTTTGTCAAAATTTCTTTGATATAGAAAATTTTGTCAAAATTTCTTTTCTATAGAAAAATTTGTGAAATTTTCTTTACGATAGGAAATTTTATCAAAATTTCATTTCAATAGGAAATTTTGTCAAAATTTCATTTTTAGGAAATTTTGCCAAAATTTCATACCTAAAGGAAATTTTTTCATAGTTTAATTTCTAAAGGAAATTTTGTTAAAATATAATTTGTATAGTAAATTTTGTCAATATTCACTTCTATGGGAAATTTTGTCAAAATTTCATTTCTTTAGGAACTTTTGTCAAATTTTCATTTCTATAAGAAATTTTGTCAAAATTTCTTTTCTAAGGAAATTTTGTCAAAATATCATTTCTATAGGAAATTTTGTGAAAATTTTATTTCTATAGGAAATTTTGTCAAAATTTCATTTCTATAGGAAATTTTATCAAAATTTCAGTTCTATAAGAAATTTTATCAAAATTTCATTTCTATAAGAAATTTTGTCAAAACTTCGTTTCTAAGGAAAGTTTTGTCAGTATTTCTCCGATAAAGAAAATTTTGTTACCATTTTTTTGCTATAGAAAATTTTTGTCAATATTTCTTTTCTACAGAAAAATTTGTCAAAATTTCATTCCTATAGGAAATTTTGTCAAAATTTCATTTCTATAGGGAATTTTGTCAAAATTTCATTCCTATAGAAAATGTTGTCAAAATTCCATTTCTATAGGAACTGTTGTCAAAATTTCATTTATATAGGAAATTTTGCCAAATTTTCATTTCTATAGGAAATTTTGTCAAAATTTCATTTCTAAAGGAAATTTTATCAAAATTTCAGTTCATTTCTAAAGGAAATACTATCAAAATTTCATTCCTATAGAAAATTTTGTCAAAATTTCATTTCTATAGCGAATTTTGTCAAAATTTCATTTCTATAGGAAATGTTGTCAAAATTTCTTTTCTATAGGAAATTTTGTCAAAGTTTCATTTCAATAGGAAATTTTGTCAAAATTTATTTTCTAAGGAAATTTTGTCAAAATATCATTTCTATAGGAAATTTTGTCAAAATTTCATTTCTATAGGAAATTTTATCAAAATTTCAGTTCTATAAGAAATTTTATCAAAATTTCATTTCTATAAGAACTTTTGTCGAAACTTCATTGCTAAGGAAAGTTTTGTCAGTATTTCTCCGATAATGAAAATTTTGTTAAAATTTTTTTGCTATAGAAAATTTTTGTCAAAATTTCTTTTCTACAGAAAAATTTGTCAAAATTTCATTTCTATACGGAATTTTGTCAAAATTTCTTTTCTACAGAAAAATTTGTCAAAATTTCATTTATATACGGAATTTTGTCAAAATTTCTTTTCTACAGAAAAATTTGTCAAAATTTCATTTCTATAGGGAATTTTGTCAAAATTTCATTCCTATAGAAATTTTTTCATAGTTTAATTTCTAAAGGAAATTTTGTTAAAATATAATTTGTATAGTAAATTTTGTCAATATTCACTTCTATGGGAAATTTTGTCAAAATTTCATTTCTTTAGGAACTTTTGTCAAATTTTCATTTCTATAAGAAATTTTGTCAAAATTTCTTTTCTAAGGAAATTTTGTCAAAATATCATTTCTATAGGAAATTTTGTGAAAATTTTATTTCTATAGGAAATTTTGTCAAAATTTCATTTCTATAGGAAATTTTATCAAAATTTCAGTTCTATAAGAAATTTTAACAAAATTTCATTTCTATAAGAAATTTTGTCAAAACTTCGTTTCTAAGGAAAGTTTTGTCAGTATTTCTCCGATAAAGAAAATTTTGTTACCATTTTTTTGCTATAGAAAATTTTTGTCAATATTTCTTTTCTACAGAAAAATTTGTCAAAATTTCATTCCTATAGGAAATTTTGTCAAAATTTCATTTCTATAGGGAATTTTGTCAAAATTTCATTCCTATAGAAAATGTTGTCAAAATTCCATTTCTATAGGAACTGTTGTCAAAATTTCATTTATATAGGAAATTTTGCCAAATTTTCATTTCTATAGGAAATTTTGTCAAAATTTCATTTCTAAAGGAAATTTTATCAAAATTTCAGTTCATTTCTAAAGGAAATTCTATCAAAATTTCATTCCTATAGAAAATTTTGTCAAAATTTCATTTCTATAGCGAATTTTGTCAAAATTTCATTTCTATAGGAAATGTTGTCAAAATTTCTTTTCTATAGGAAATTTTGTCAAAGTTTCATTTCAATAGGAAATTTTGTCAAAATTTATTTTCTAAGGAAATTTTGTCAAAATATCATTTCTATAGGAAATTTTGTCAAAATTTCATTTCTATAGGAAATTTTATCAAAATTTCAGTTCTATAAGAAATTTTATCAAAATTTCATTTCTATAAGAACTTTTGTCGAAACTTCATTGCTAAGGAAAGTTTTGTCAGTATTTCTCCGATAATGAAAATTTTGTTAAAATTTTTTTGCTATAGAAAATTTTTGTCAAAATTTCTTTTCTACAGAAAAATTTGTCAAAATTTCATTTCTATACGGAATTTTGTCAAAATTTCTTTTCTACAGAAAAATTTGTCAAAATTTCATTTCTATAGGGAATTTTGTCAAAATTTCATTCCTATAGAAAATTTTGTCAAAATTTCATTTCTATAGGGCATTTTGTCAAAATTTCATTTCTATAGGAAATTCTGTCAAAAATTCATTTATAAAGGAAATAACAAATATTAGTAATTTATTCCTATAACAATTACATTCACAAATAAACATTTGTATAGATTATTTTTCTTATTTTCGAGGTATTAACCAAGGTTCTTATCAATATTCCTGCTTATCATGTCGGTACTCTGGCGATTCATCAAAATTCAATAGAAAAGACTCATTTATTCATAATAAACAAAATTTGCTTTAATATAAAATATATGTAAATAAAAAAATTATTCATCTTATGATTAATTGTATTCCATATGATCTTCCATTTCCAGGCACTTAGTGAAAAAAATGAAGTGTACAATGTACGCATTGGTACCAACAATGGTTTTGAAAATTTCTTTCGCATCAATAATCTAAATGGAAAAACCCTATTCAGTGAACAGAAGGCAAATGTCGGACGAAATGGTCCAAATGAGACATGCCCGATTAATGTGGTAAATGCATTCGATAATTCGCTATTCCCTCCGTTTCTGAAAAAGGATGCGGATATATCAATTGTTGCCATCGAAACATGTCGTACCATGAAAATGCATTATGATGGTATGCAAGAGCATAATGGATATCAAGGATATCGTTATGTTATTGAGGATCGTAATAATCAGCCAACATGTTTGGACAGTTCCAGAGGTATTAAACTACACAAAGGAATGTGGGATGTTTCAGCCTGTGTGATAAGTAAGTAATTGTTTAAAAGAAAATTTTGATAAAATTGTCTATAGAAATAAATTTTTTGTAAAAGTTGCTATAAAAATATCAGTTTTTCCATTTTAAATTTTGAAAACTAAAAATTAAATTTTGATAAAAGTTGCGATAAAAATATCATTTTGGCCAATTTTCTAAAAATAAAATTTTGACGAAATTTTCTATAGAAGTTACATTTTAATAAAATAATAGAAATAAAGTTTTAATAAAATTTTCTATAGAACTAAAAATTTGATAAAATTTTCTATAGAAATATTTTTTTTACAAAAATTCCTATAAAATAATATTTTGACTAAATCTTCTTTAGAAATAAAATTTTAACACAATTTTCTATAGAAAGAAATATTTTTACAAAATTTTCACAGAAATAAAATTTTGACAAAATTTCTATAGAAATAAAATTGTGACAAAATTTTCTATAGAAGTTAAATTTTTATTAAATTTTCTTTAGAAATAAAGTTTTAATAAAATTCTCTATAGAAATAAAATGTTGATAAAATTATCTATAGAAATAAAATTTTGACAAAATTTTCTATAGAAATAAAATTTTGACAGAATTTTCTATAGAAATAAAATTTTTCTATAGAAATAAAATTGTGACAAAATTTTCTATAGAAGTTAAATTTTAATAAAATTTTCTTTAGAAATAAAGTTTTAATAAAATTGTTGATAAAATTATCTATAGAAATAAAATGTTGACAGAATTATCTATAGAAATAAAATGTTGACAGAATTTTCTATAGAAATAAAATTTTGACAGAATTTTCTATAAAAATAAAATATTGACAAAAATTTTCTATAGAAATAAAATTTGACAAAATATTCTATAGAAATAAAATGTTGACAAAATTTTCTATAGAAATAAAATTTTGACAAAATTTTCTATAGAAATAAAAAATTGACAAAATTTTCTAAAAAAATAAAATTTTGACAAAATTTTCTATAGAAATAAAATTTGGCAAAATTTTCGATAGAAATAAAATTTTTACAAAATTTTCTATAGAAATAAAATTTTGACAAAAATTTTCTATAGAAATAAAATTTTACAAAATATTCTATAGAATTTAAATTTTGACAAAATTTTTTATTGTAAAGTTATACGAAAAGATGATGTACAGTGCGGGTGAAAAATGGTTAAATTTGGGAAGGATAATTCTCGAATTTAAATTTCATAAGAAATTGACATAAAAGAACCAAATTGAATCATCTCACCCGGCCAGATCTCGCTAAAGACTATGGAAATGTGTAGTGGCCAACACTGAAACATATATGTATAGTCAGGCTTGAGAGATGAGTATCTGGCATTTTCTTTTCTGTAACTTAATGATGTCAATTCCCTTAATCTCCCTGTCCAATAAGCTCGAATAAATATTGTAATAATTTCTAGTTTAAATGATTTGGACATTGAACCAGCCTGCACTGATATCAGGCTAACATAAAAATAGGAAGTTAAATTTTAATAAAATTTTCTATAGAAATAAAGTTTTAATAAAATTTTCTATTGACGTAAAATTTTAATAAAATTATCTATGACAAAATTTTCTTCAAAAAATAAAATTTTGATAAAAATTTTCTATAGAAATAAAATTTGACAAAATATTCTATAGAAATAAAATATTGATAAAGTTATCTATAGAAATAAAATTTTGACAGAATTTTCTAAAAAAAAATAAATTTTTATAAAATTTTCTATACAATTGACAAAATTTTGACAAAATTTTCTATAGAAATAAAATTTGACAAAATGTTCTATAGAAAAAAAATTTTGACAAAACTTTCTAAAGAAATAAAATTTTGACAAAATTTTCCAAAGAAATAAAATTTTGACAAAATTTTCCAAAAAATAAAATTTTGAAAAAATTTTCTATAGAAATAAAATTTTGACAAAAATTTTCTATAGAAATAAAATTTTGATAAAAGTTGCGATAAAAATAACATATTGGCCAATTTTCTAAATAAAATTTGCCAAAATTTTCGATAGAAATAAAATTTTGACAAAATTTTCTATAGAAATAAAATTTTGACAAAAATTTTCTATAGAAATAAAATTTAACAAAATATTCCATAGAAATAAAATTTTGATAAAAGTTGCGATAAAAATAACATATTGTCCAATTTTCTAAATAAAATTTGGCAAAATTTTCGATAGAAATAAAATGTTAAATATTAATAAAATTTTCTATAGAAATAAAGTTTTAGTAAAATTTTCTATTGACGTAAAATTTTGATAAAATTATCTATTGAAATAAAATTTTGACAAAATTTTCTTAAAAAAATAAAATTTTGATAATAATTTTCTATAGAAATAACATTTGACAAAATATTCTATAGAAATAAAATAGAAATAAAATATATCTATAGAAATAAAATTTTGACAGAATTTTCTAAAAAAAATAAATTTTGACAGAATTTTCTAAAAAAAAATAAATTTTGATAAAATTTTCTATACAAATAAAATTTTGACAAAAATTTTCTATAGAAATAAAATTTTACAAAATATTCTATAGAAATTAAATTTTGACAAAATTTTCCAAAGAAAAAAAAATTGAACAAATTTTCTATAGAAATAAAATTTTGACAACATTTTTTATAGAAGTTAAATTTTAATAAAATCTTCTATAGAAATAAAGTTTTAATAAAATGTTCTATTGAAGTAAAATTTTAATAAAAGTTTCCATTGAAATGAAATTTTGACAAAATTTTCTTAAAAAAAATTTTTTGATAAAATTATCTATAGAAATAAAATTTTTACAGAATTTTCTAAAAAATTAAATTTTGATAAAATTTTTTATACAAATAAAATTTTGACAAAATTTTCTATAGAAATAAAAGTTTGACAAAATTTTCTGTGGAAATAAAATTTGACAAAATATTCTATAGAAATAAAATTTTGACAAAACTTTCTAAAGGAATAAAATTTTGACAAAATTTTCCAAAGAAATAAAATTTTGACAAAATTTTCTAAAAAAATAAAATTTTGATAAAATAAAATTTTGACAAAAATTTCCTATAGAAATAAAATTTGACAAAATATTCTATAGAAATAAAATTTTTGATAAAATTATCTATAGAAATAAATTTTTAACAGAATTTTCTAAAAAAAAATAAATTTTGATAAAATTATCTATAGAAATAAAATTTTGACAAAATTGTCTATAGAAATAAACATTTTGACAGAATTTTCTAAAGAAATAAAATTTTGACAAAATTTTCAATAGATATAAAATTTTATTGTCGATATTGTGAATTATTTATATTTTACTCCCATAAAAAACACATCGCAAAACGATATTATAGGTCAACAAAAATTCCTTAGGTAGTGCATTCCGGGCTTTACTTTTACATTTCATAGAATATCTTGTTACTCTACTTAAAAAAATAGTATTTTATTAAAATTTATCAAAATTTAATTGTTCTCTATTCTTTTGTAGATGATGCACCTTCAGCATTTTCCCATCCACACTTTTTGGGTTCATCGTATAATTACTCCGAACATTTTGTGGGAATGTCACCAAATCCAGAAAAACATCAGGCACACATTATTTTGGAGCCCACTACTGGTATCCCCATAGCAGAACGTTATCGTTTTCAATCTAACATTCCAATGCCTGACATGAAGGGCTATAATAAAATTTTGCAAAAATTAAATAAAGCCGTAATACCAAACTTTTGGTATGAATTTGTAAGTGAAGTGTTATTTAACCAGAGAACTAATTTTTTAAGCAGAGACTATTAATTACTCTCTCTCCCTCTCTCTCTCTCTCTCTCTCTCATTAGCTACTGGAGGAATTCCCACCAATCATTGATATACCCATTTTGATTAATGTTAAATTAGCACCAATAGCTCAACCTATTCTGATTGTGGTATTTTTCCTAATAGCTTTAATTAGTTTTCTTAAGTTATATTTATTGGTTAAACAACAAACATTTTGTGAATTCTATAGTCTTCTTATAGAAGCGTTTCAAAGAAAAAAGATAAGCCATTAATAGATGATAAGGTTCATAGGTCTTAAGATTACCTTCTTAGGTTTAAACAGTTTTATTGTTTTATTTTTGTTTTTTTTTTTTTTTATTTCATATATATATTTTTTTGGATAATTTGTAAAAATAATAATGAGAAAAAAATAAAATACATTATAAATACATGTATAAAATAAAAGATATGATATTTTTTTATAAAATTCGAATAGTTTTGTTTTAATGAAATAAATCATATGAATTATGATGAATCAATTTCTTCATTGACGCAATGCTAAACTCCAACAAAACTTAATGTAAAAAAAATGGATGAGTGAATAATTTAGGATGTGTGTGATTCCTTTAAAGATTGTGCTTAGCCCTATAGGTACCATTGGGATCATATTTTTCCAATAATAATTTCCAATCTCCAGGACGTCTGGAACGCAAGAAGGTAATCACTTTTTGAGAATTCCGTTTCTGTACATCACTGCATTTGCTGCAATCACTTTGCAAGGCATCAGGTAATAGTTCTGAAAAATAAAGAGACAAAAAGTCAATAATAAGATAATATTTGGTTATGCGATTTTCTTGAGGGATTTTATATAAAACAAATGACAATGCTGATTCGGAATTCAATTCTTAAGCAAATTCGGAACAATTTTGGCATGAATTATAAAAAAAAGATGCGAGAATTCAACAAGAAGATCCTAAATACAAGCAAGTATGCAATAGCATTATTTTCGTTATTTTTTTAGACGCTTCTGTTGAAAAGGCATTTTTAATATTTGACACAATTAAAAACAATTGTATGTTATTTTAGCTTAGCAGCTGAAAACAATTTAAGAGTAAGCCTGCTTTTTAAATTGATATACATATTGTATCATTACATCCAAAAAAAATTCCTCAGGGATGAAATTTGTTATAAAGTATTTTCTTAAAAATCAAATTTTATTTTTTTATTTACTTCAAAAGAAAATTTTAATTTTTAAAGTGTATTACTACAGGATTTTTCAGGAAATTTGGGACTCCTTTTTGTACTTTTTACATTCTTACATTTTTTGGAAAAAGTCTAGGCCAATTTAGGGCTTTTTTTCTTAGGATTTGGGAGAAGAATCAAAAATCACCTGGTAACACTGTGGTGTAGCAGGGTTGATAATATTGACATTTTTTTTATACAAGGCACGACCGCGAGCCATTTGGTACTTTTTCATCACAATTACTCTAAATAGGGTTACTCTGCCCTAAATGTAAACGTTTCTCCAATCAACTCAGCTCTGATCAACTCAGCTCTAAAAATTATAAATACATTGAAGAAATAAACAAAATTCAAAAAAGGGGATTCTTTTTTTTTTTGTTTTTTTACAGGATCTCAACATATTTGAGAGGAATATTGTCTATAGCACATTCGTCCGCAAATGTAAGATGTAATTTTTTTCCGCTATACTGAGGACCAGAGTATTATAAGATAGTGTATACATTGGAAACGCCCAGAAGGAGATGAAATACACACATGATGTCTCTAGCAACAATGCTTAGAACTGGCCCCTGATCCGATTGGTAGAATTCTAAAAAAGGTAATTTTTTTTTACTGTTTTGTAGATTGGTAGAATTCTTGATTTTGATCATTGTTGTTGCTTTTTATTTCAGCTTAAAACCATGCATTGACTAAACTACAAGTGTAGCTTAACAAAACGAGGAAAATAATGTTTGTAAAATTTATTTGGGCAAAGCCCTATGGACTGCAAGATGGTTTGATGGATGCACGTTTCGGAATTAACACATTCCTCATAAGCATTCTCTACTTGCAATAAAACTATCAACCAATCATCAGAATAAATTCAGGCAGTTCACTAAACCCAAAAGTGAACCACACTTGAACCTTCAGAATAAAGGTTTACACGATAGCCGGCTTATGCCGAAATATATTCGTACAAACATATCTCTTTTCCTTTGCCACCGTCAAATCATCGATTTGAGTGCAGTTGGCTAGGTTTATTTTGAGCGTGCTTCCCCTTTTTTTTTAAACCAACAATGACAAAACAAAACGAATGAAAAAAGAGAAGCACGCTCAAAATAAAGCCAGCCAACTGCACTCAAATCGATGATTTGACGGTGGCAAACGAAAAGAGATATGTTTGTACGAATTTATTTCGGCATCAGCCGCTGCTATCGTGTAAACTTTTTCGGAAGCTTCAACTGTGTTTCACTTTTGGGTTTAGTGAACTGCCTGAATTTATTCTGATAATTGGTTGATAGTTTTGCTGCAAGTATAGGATGCTGATGAGTAATGTTGTAATTCAGAAACGTGCGTCCATCCAACCATCTTGCAGTCTATAGGGCTTTGCCCAAATAAATTTGACAAACATTATTTTCCTCTGTTGATTAAGCTATACTTGTAGTTTAGTCAATGCATGGTTTTAAGCTGAAATCAAAAACAACAACAATGATTAAAGAAAAAAACCAACAATAACAAAACAAAACGAATTCTTGATTTTGACAAACTTTTCTACAGAAATAAAATTTTGACAAAATCTCCTATGGAAATAAAATTTTGACAAACTTTTCTATCGAAATAAAATTTTTTACAAAATTTCCTATTGAAATAACATTTTCACAGAATTTAATATAGAAATAAAATGTTGATAAAATTTCCTATAGAATAAAAATTGGAAAACATTTTCTAAGAAAAAAAATTTTACAAAATTTCCTATAGAAATAAAATTTGTACAAAATTTTCTATAGAAATAAAATTTTGACAAAAATTCCTATAGAAATAAAATTTTGACAAAAATTCGTATAGAATAAAAATTGGACAAAATTTCCTATAGAAATACAATTTTTACAAAATTTCCTGTAGAAATAAAATTTTTTACAAAATTTCCTATAGAAATAAAATTTTTTACAAAATTTCCTATTGAAACAAAATTTTCACAGAATTTAATATAGAAATAAAATGTTGATAAAATTTCCTATAGAATAAAAATTGGACAAAACTTTCTAAGGAAATAAAATTTTTACTAAATTTCCTATAGAAATAAAATGTTGACAAAATTTTAAATAGAAATCAAATGTTGACAAAAATTCCTACAGAAATAAAATTTTGACAAAATTTCCTATAGAAATAAAATTTTGACAAACATTTCTATAGAAATAAAATTGTTATAAAATTTCGTATAGAATAAAAATTGGACAAAATTTTCTATAGAAATAAAATGTTGACAAAATTTTTATTGAAATAAATTTTTGGCAAAATTTACTATAGAAATAAAATTTTGACAAAATTTTCTATAGAAATAAAATTTTGACAAAATTTAGTACAGAAATAAAATTTTGAAAAAATTTCTTATAGAATAAAAATTGGACAAAATTTCCTATAGAAATAAAATTTTTACAAAAATTCCTATAGAAATAAAATTTTGACAAAATTTCCTATTGAAATACATTTTTGGCAAAATTTTCTATAGAAATAAAATTTTGACGAAATTTTCTAAGGAAATAAAATTTTGACAATAAAATTTTGACAAAATTTCCTACAGAAATAAAATTGTGACAGAATTTTCCATAGGAAAAAAATTTTGACAACATTTTCTATAGAAAAAAAAAAATTTGAAAAAAAATTATATAGAAATAAAATTTTTCCTATAAAAATAAAATTTTGACAAAATTTCTTATAGAATAAAAATTGGACAAAATGCCCTATAGAAATAAAATTTTGACAAAAATTCCTATAGAAACAACACTTTAACCAAATTTCGTATAGAATAAAAATTTAATAAAATTATCTATAGGAATAAAATTTTGACAAAATTTCCTATTGAAATAAATTTTTGGCAAAATTTTCTATAGAAATAAAATTTTGACGAAAATTTCTAAGGAAATAAAATTTTGACAAAATTACCTATAGAAATAAAATTGTGACAACATTTTCTATAGGAAAAACAATTTTGACAACATTTTCTATAGAAATAAAATTTTGAAAAAAATTATATAGAAATAAAAATTTTCCTATAAAAATAAAATTTTGACAAAATTTCGTATAGAATAAAAATTGGACAAAATTTTCTACAGAAATAAAATTTTGACGAAATTTCCTATTGAAATAAAATTTTGACAAAATTTCCTATTGAAATAAAATTTGGACGAAATTTCCTATAGAAATACATTTTTTTTTACAAAATTTCCTGTAGAAATAAAATTTTGTCAAACTTTTCTATAGATATAAAATTTTTAACAACATTTTCTATAGAAATAATTTTTTTGCTAATTTTTTTTCTGCAGAAATAAAATTTTAACAAAATCTTCTATACTAACAGATTCTAGATCCCCTGCAATATGTTAGGTAGTTCATAGCCAACTCATCAGTTTCTCAGTTCCCCGGTATTTTCCTATAGCCAAGCCCCCATATTAGATGAATTGTGTACTGCTCAGCCATCTCGTTGAGAGATTTGCGGCAGTCGATGGCCGTTTTCGAGTTAAGTAGCACAGAGTCCAAGGATTTTATTGCAGGTTGACTGTCTGAGTATATATCAATGCCAATATTTGTTGGAACATTAATTCTCAGCCAATTTGCCACCTCTTCTATTGCTAATATTTCAGCCTGAATAACACTACAGTGATTAGGTAATCTTTTCGCTAAATTCCAAATCTTTAGAATACACTTCGAAACTTTCCTTGTCCATCCAATTCGGAGACATCAGTTTTTCCGACCCCAGCGATAGTTCACACAACCGTACAGCCGCTGTCGCTGCTGACTGTTTGGCTAATATGTCTAAAGGTAATAGATGCAGTATGACATTAAGAGAATCTGTTCCTGTCTTACTGAAAGCGCCTAAGATGTACAAGCACGCCATTCGCTGAACTTTGTCTAAGCTTGTCGGCTGCTGAAGTGTCGGCCACCAGACCACAACACCATATAACATAGCATTACAGGTCTAACCACTGCATTGTACATCCACTGCACAATTTTCGGTTTTAGTCCCCACTTTTTCCCTTTTGCCTTCTTGCAGGAGTACAAGGCTACCGTAGCTTTTCCCGCTCTTTCTTCAATATTCAGCTTAAAGTTCAGCTTCCTGTCCAATATAACTCCAAGGTATTCTACACACACACACCAAAGGGTATTTCAATACCACCTATGGAGATGGGCTTAACCGTAGGAATTTAAGCTTCTTTGCAATACATGACTAGTTCTGTCTTTGCAGGATTTACCCCTAGACCATTTTCCCTCGCCCACTGCTAGAGCCATCCCATCTCCTTAGTGCATTATCTCTGATCGAAATGTGTCTGACAGTTCGAAGAATTTGTACGTTGTTTTTGTAACTGTGTCAGTACATTTTATGATATTAAAACTCCATTCTAATACCTCGGTGGCAAATGACACAATGGAACGTTATTATCGATTTTTTATATGGGCTTAAGGCCTCCAATGTATGAGATAAGCAAATTTCTTTTCTTTAATGTATTATTTTTTAAATAAACTTACTCTTCAATTCACGACCTTCAGGCGTACAAGATCCATCTCCCATTAGGCATTTGATGTAATTGGTTAAAACACGATCATTGTTCAAAACATTTTCCACATTAACGTTATCATATTTGCTGGTGTAATTTTTTCCAGCGGCGCTAGCAAGACCCACGAAAATGGCAGCAACCAGCAAGCAGGCCAAGATAGACTTCATTTTTCTTTATTTTTGTGTGGCACGGGAAAAACTGCAAAAAACAAAGAAAAAGAAAATTATAGCAATGGGGGTGTGGTGAAAGAAAGCAAACTAAAATCCCAGTTTAAATTAGCAAAATTGTGGTAAGACCAAAAAACCATATGGGACTCATGTATGTTATTAAACCACCTCTACGAGACCTAAAATGGTTGAAGAGAAGCGGTAGACTCTTCTGGGTCTGGTTTGACTTGTGACAGGTTTTCGTTATCTGTTTATTTTGGCCGTGCAGCTATAGGCTCATGTAAAGACCGGGAGACTTGAAATGATTAACAACCTCTTAACAGCTGAGACGGAGGGGTTCTTATACGCTAATATGTACATACATATAGCCGACATGGCTTCTGGTTGAAGTGTACACTACATCAAACGGCAGGCTACCATTAATAAAATGCATTTAACGAAAAACGATTACATAATAGTGGGACAATCCGGGCAATTTGATTGACTGTGTAACTGAGCCAAGATTTTTATGCATCAAAATTGTTTGTCTTTGTCTTGGTTGTTGTTGCTGCTGTTGTCAATATTTGTCATTGTTGTTGTTCATTAAACCAAATCGAGGTATCTTTGTTCAATAAACTTAAATTTCTTAGAAAAATACGCGGGCCCAAAAGCAGACCCCAGGCAAAAACAAAAAACAACAACAAGAGAGGAACTTCCAATCGCACTTACAAACCGAAATGAAGACCTGCATCGCATATCAAATTATCTTTTTAATTTACACAGTCATTACGAATCCAATCATCGTTCAGTGGGTCTTTGTTATGGTCAATTGTCATATCCATATATTTTTGGTGTTACAAGACCATTTTTGTTTGATGGACATGACTCGCGTCATTCATGGTTAATCATTCGAGAATATGTATGGAAAAAGTACTTTTCGTTGTAAAGTAGTTCTATGAATATACATGGCCTATATATTTGCAAAATTTAATTTTTACAAAAAATCTATATAGCGACATATTTGCTACCAATGTTATCGACTTTTATTGTCATTAGAGAACCCCAGAAAAAATGCTGACAAAATTTTCTATAGAAATAAAATTTTGACAAAATTTTCTATAGAAATAAAATTTTGACAAAAATTTTCTATAGAAATAAAATTTTGACAAAATTTTCTATAGAAATAAACTTTTGACAAAATTTTCTTTAGAAATAAAATTTTAACAAAATTTTCAATAGAAATAAAGTTTTGACAAAATTTTCTATAGAAATAAAATTTTGATAAAATTTTCTATAGAAATAAACTTTTGACAAAATTTTGACAAAATTTTCTATAGAAATAAATTTTGACAAAATTTTCTATAGACATAAATTTTTGACAAAATTTTCTATATAAATAAAATTGTGACCAATTTTTTTATAGAAATAAAATTTTGACCAAACTTTCTATAGAAATAAAATTTTGACAAAATTTTCTATAGAAATAAAATTTTGACAAAATTTTCTATATAAATAAAATTTTGACCAATTTTTTTTACAGAAATAATGTTTTGACAAAATTTTCTATAGAAATAAAGTTTTGACAAAATTTTCAATAGAAATAAAGTTTTGACAAAATTCGTTTTGATTGTTATTGTTGGTTTCTCTTCAATCATTATTGTTGTTTTTGATGTCAGCTTAAAACCATGTATTGACTAAACTACAAGTGTAGCTTTACCAACAGAGGAAAAGTATGCTTGTCAATTTTATTTGGGCAAAGCCCTGTAGACAGAAAGATGGTTGGATGTACAGCTGTTTCGGAATTACCACATTCATCATCCTCTACTTGCAGCAAAACTATCATCTAATTATCAGAATAAATTCGGTTAATTCACTCAACCCAAAGTGAACTACACTTTAACCTTCCGAAAAAAGGTTTGATAGTCGGCTACTGCCTAAACAAATTTGCAAATATGACAAAATTTTATTTAGAAATAAAATGTTGATAAAATTTTCTATAGAAATAAAATTTTGACAAAATTTTATTTAGAAATAAAATTTTGATAAAATTTTCTATAGAAATAAAATTTTGACAAAATTTTCTATATAAATAAAATTTTGACCAATTTTTTTTTATAGAAATAAAATGTTGACGAAATTTTCAATAGAAATAAAGTTTTGACAAAATTTTCTTTAGAAAAAAAAAATTTGACAAAATTTTCTTTATAAATAAAATGTTGACCAATTTTTTTATAGAAAAAAAATTTTGACAAAATTTTCTATAGAAATGGTGGTGCAATGGTTAGCATGCCCGCCTTGCATACACAAGGTTGTGGGTTCGATTCCTGATTCGACCGAACACCAAAAAGTTTTTCAGCGGTGGATTATCCCCCTCAGTAATGCTGGTGACATTTCTGAGGGTTTCAAAGCTTCTCTAAGTGGTTTCACTGCAATGTGGAACGCCGTTCGGACTCGGCTATAAAAGGGAGGTCCCTTGTCATTGAGCTTAACATGGAATCGGGCAGCACTCAGTGATAAGAGAGAAGTTCACCAATGTGGTATCACAATGGTCTGAATAGTCTAAGTGAGCCTGATACATCGGGCTGCCACCTAACCTAACCTAACCTTCTATAGAAATAAACTGTTGACAAAATTTTCTTTAGAAATAAAATTTTTACAAAATTTTCTATAGATATCAAAATTTTGACAAAATTTTCTTTAGAAATCAAAATTTTGACAAAATTTTCTATATAAATAAAATCTTGACCAATTTTTTTTATAGAAATAAAGTTTTGACAAAATTTTCTATAGAAATAAAATTTTTAAAAAATAGAAATACAAATAAAATTTTGACAAAATTTTCTACAAAAATTAAATTTAAAAAAAAAATCCCATAGATATAAAATGTTGGCAATATTTTCTATAGAAATAAAATGTTGACAAAACATTCTGAAGAAAAGATTTTTTTATAGAAACAACAAATTTCAAATGCAAATACATTTTGAAACTCAATTTTTATACCCTTCACCACTACTGTGGTACAGGGTATAATAAGTTTGTGCATTTGTATGTAACGCCAAGAAGGAGTAATCATAGACCAACCTTTTAGTATACGGATCGGCTTAGAATTAAATTCTGAATCGATTTAGAGATGTCCGTCTGTCTGTCTGTTGGTGTATTTTTGTGTGCAAAGTACAGCTCGCAGTTTTAGTTCGATTGACCTAAAATTTGGTATAGGGTCCTGTTTCGGCTCAAAGGCGATCCCTATTGATTTTGAAAAAAATCGGTTCAGATTTAGATATAGCTGCCATATATATTTTTCACCGATCTGATCATAATTAGCGTGTATATCAACCGATCTTCCTCAAATTCCGTACATCCGAATATTTTATGAGTCTCGAAGAACTTGCAAAATATCAGCCAAATCGGTTCAGATTTAGATATAGCTCCCATATATAGCTTTCGCCCGATTTACACTTATTTGCCCACAGAGGCCAATTTTTTGCTCCGATTTAGTTGAAATTTTGCATAGGGAGTAGAATTAGCATTATAACTATGCGTGCCAAATTTGGTTGAAATCGGTTCAGATTTGGATATATCTCCCATATATAGCTTTCGCCCGATATGGACTAATACGATCCCAGAAGTCAGAGTTTTACACCAATTTGGTTGAAATTTTGTACTAGGAGTAAAATTAATAGTGTAGTAACCCAGCAAAAACTCTCATTACCCGGTAATCTTGAAGGTAAGCCTATTTTAAAATTAATAACCACTTATTAATCGGCATCGCTTCGGATTACATTTACATACGCATGTCCTAGAAGGAAAGTACTTCTCCCCAGGCATACTTTCGGCCATAAAATAAGTAGTGCATTTAAAGCATATAATCACCTAATATGTAATGACTTATTCGTAGATACACCAATGTTTGCAAAATAGCCACTTATTGTCTCAGCCAACCAAATCTCGAAAATATTGATTTCTGTCGCCGATTACAATGGATCAAAATATGGCGAGTGATGCTGTAATAGGAGAACTACTTGAATAGAAACGAATATTGTATAAATAAACAAAAAACTAATAAATAATCTAAATAAGATTACACGCAAATTAATTTCACACTTAAAATAGAAATAGATGTAGGTTGTTTTAGGGAGTTGGATTCGTGAATTACGTTATAATATATCCAATAGCCAATTCACATAAGGTTCGAATCTACTAAAAGTGGATTTTAAGTTTCTTTTTTATAAGGCAAATGGCATTTGAAATTTAGTTTAAGCGCATTTTGGAAGTGTAATGTGAATGAGGTATAAAAAAGCATTTATTTAAAACATAATATGATAATGTCATTAAATACAATTATTATGAAATATTTGTGATAAAAATTTCTTAACGGACAATTTTTCAGAATTACCGTCATATTACATATTATTTTTGATTTTTTATTTAAGCGCTCGATTATGTGAATAATTATACCTAATGGTACCATCATTTGTTCTATTTTATAAGTTCGTTAACTTCAACTGCCTAAAAATTTGAGAATAACAATTCGAAAATTACCGAGAAGTATTTATTTTTGTCATTACAAGTTAGTCATTATAACTCGCCGCAATGTAATGCAACGTGTAATGACAGCTTTACTCCTGGTAATGTCAATTGTAATGAGATGTGGTTACCTAGTTTTTGCTGGGAAGGTTTGCCAAATTTTATTGAAATCGGTTCAGATTTAGATATAGCTCCCATATATAGCTTTCGCCCGATTTACACTCATATGACCACAGAGGTCAATTTTTAACTCCGATTTAGTTGAAATTTTGCACAGGGAGTAGAATTAGCCTTGTAGCTATGCGTGACAAATTTGGTTGAAATCGGTTCAGATTTA
Source organism: Haematobia irritans (assembly GCF_050003625.1). Classification (NCBI taxonomy): domain Eukaryota; kingdom Metazoa; phylum Arthropoda; class Insecta; order Diptera; family Muscidae; genus Haematobia; species Haematobia irritans. The sequence continues at coordinate 157,204,166 of NC_134401.1, read as the reverse complement.
GATATATCTCCCATATATAGCTTTCGCCCGATTTACACTCATATGACCACAGAGGCCAATTTTTAACTCCGATTTAGTTGAAATTTTGCACAGGGAGTAGAATAAGCATTGTAACTATGCGTGCCAAATTTGATATCGGTTCAGATTTAGATATAGCTCCCATATATATGTTTTTCTGATTTCGACAAAAATGGTCAAAATACCAACATTTTCCTTGTAAAATCGCCACTGCTTAGTCGAAAAGTTGTAAAAATGACTCTAATTTTCCTAAACTTCTAATACATATATATCGAGCGATAAATCATAAATAAACTTTTGCGAAGTTTCCTTAAAATTGCTTTGGGACAAACCTTTATATATAGCACCCAACACATTTGACGGATGTGATATGGTATCGAAAATTTAGATCTACAAAGTGGTGCAGGGTATAATATAGTCGGCCCCGCCCGACTTTAGACTTTCCTTACTTGTTTTTTTTTTTTTTAATTTTATGGAGGGTTTTTTTTTTTTACTTTGAACTATCTCCTTGATAACTGCCACAAAAAAAAATACAAATATCGAATAAAATCAATTTTATGTAAATTCTATATAAGAATACAAATTTACACTGACCTTTGGTATTGTATTATATAACACAAATTCCCCAATTTTCAAATTCACTTTCGTTAGAAAAAGCTTTCAAATGCTGTGTGTCAGTGTCATAAGTCAACATAATATTATTTAGTAGATATTTGCATACCAATTAGTGGATAGTTTGGTATTCACGTGTATATTTATGTTAATATTGATTTAAAACAAAAAAATCAGACAAAACATAACAAAATACATAGAAAATTATTTGCTTTTTTACTTTCTCAAAATATTTGAATTAAATTGGTTTGGTTATGTCACTTTTAGAATAGGCCTGAATTCGGGACCTTTTTTTTTCGATTAAAATTCCTATAGTAACATAAAGGACTTTCCCAAAAGAGGTGTTTTTTTAAATCACCTGATATATCAGGTCGATAGTTGTCACCTGTGAAGCTATTATACTTTGATATTTGATATCTACGTCATTACTTTAAGAATCGACCTTAATTTAGGAGAGTTTTTTTCACAATAAAATTCCCATAGTCACATAAAGGGATCAAAATTTTATTTCTATAGAAAATTTTGTTAAAATTTTATTTCTATAGAAAATTTTGTCAAAATTTTATTTCTATAGAAAATTTTGTCAAAATTTTATTTCTATAGAAAATTTTGTCAAAATTTTATTTCTATAGAAATTTTGTCAAAATTTTTTATCAATAGAAAATTTTGTCATAGTTTCATTTCTTATAGCAAAAAATTTTTCAGTGGTGGTTTATCTCCTCTCAGTGACATTACAATGGACCAGTTAAGTCTGAAAAAACCAATTTTGAAAAAATGGAAAATAATCTACAATTTAATATTTATATTCATTTTGTTTTATATTAATTTTTTATGCCCCAAAATATTTTTTACAGTAGTTATATACATATAGCTATATAATTTAAATAGAGTTTAAATAGAAATAAATAGATAATTTTATAAAAAATAAAAAAATGAAAGGATTATAACAATCTTTTTCTTTAATAAAAAATTCGTGTTCAGTAGAATTTTTTTAAGGCACTTTAAACTATTTTTTTTTCTTTTAATAAATGCATGGAAAATTTCTCATATTGGGGAAATTTTAACTAAAACATAATAATTTCCATGAACTAAAATAAACTTAAATTGGCTTTAAATTGCCCTTTTTTAATGCAGAGTATTTTTTTTATTCATTTTCGAACAAAGAAAAATTATATAATATTTTATTTTTATATTCCTTTTATTTTATAATTTGTATATTTTTTAAGGCGCCCAAAATTATTTCTTTACCATAATTATATATGTTTATACAATTATTTTAATAGAAATACATTTTTATATTTTTTTCCATATTTTCAGTAAACAAAAGTATTATAATAATATTTTTTTGTTTTAATACAAAAATCTTGTTCAACAAAATTTTTTATAATGTGCCTTCAAACAATTTTTTTGTAATAACTGCATAGTTGCAGACTACATATAAAAAAAATTAATATATTGCCCATAAGAAGATGTTTATAAATATTTATACAAAAACTGTTATGTCCATTGTTTCTTGCTTCATTATTATTTGCATTCACGTCTATATATTTTACACAACTTTTTTTTTAATGATCACAGTTACAATGAAGATATATGTATATTTCAATATATAATTTTTTTTACATATTTTTTGTTTTTAATTTTTCTTTTTTCGCTTTAGTTTTTTTGCTATTCTATATCATTTCACTTTTGCTTTTTTAAATAATCACATTTTGTCTTTGTCAAAAACGTATTCACATTTAGGCACATTTTATTTATAGCTACCGCTTTTTGGTCAATTCAAAATGACTTACTTTCTTGTGTAAACTGTTATGTTTAAAAGCTTAAACACTATTATACTGATTTTTCCCATTGCTTATGTCTTTATATACCAAACGCATTACAAGATGGTACACTGTTAAAATATATTTGCCAGAATTCTATTATATTGCCTTGGGTCATATAATTTAAAAAAAATATGTAAAAATAAAATTAAAATTCTATAACAGAAAATTACAATTATTATACCCTAGACCATAGTATGAAGGGGTAGACTCTATGGGAGCCTTTCGAGCCAAAAATAATCTACCAAAATTTGGAGAAATTTTTAACAAAAACCAATCAAGCAAACAATTTTTATTTTGCAAAATGTTATTTCTTTAGAAAATTTTGTCAAAATTTTATTTCTATAAAAAAATGTTGTCAAAATTTTAATTCTATAGAAAATTGTGTCAAAACTTTATGTCTACAGAAAATTTTGTCAAAATTTTAATTCTATAGAAAATTTTGTCAACATTTTATTTCTATAGAAAATTTTCATAAACCTTATTTTTCTATTTCATGTAAAAATAATATTAAAATTCTATATAAAACATTGCAATTATTATACCCTAGACCATAATTCTGTAGACTCTATGGGAGCCTTTCGAGCCAAAAATAATCTACAAAAATTTGGAGAAATTTTTACCAAAAACCAACCAAGCAAACAATTTTTTAATTTGCAAAATTTTATTTCTTTAGAAAATTTCGTCAAAATTTTATTTCTATAAAAAATGTTGTCAAAATTTTAATTCTATAGAAATTTGTGTCAAAATTTTATGTCTACAGGAAATTTTGTCAAAATTTTAATTCTATTGAAAATTTTCGCAAAATTTTATTTCTATAGAAAATTTTCGCAAAATTTTATTTCTATAGAAAATTTTCATAAACCTTTATTTCTATTTTATGTAAAAATAATATTACAATTTTATAAAAAATTACAATTATTATACCCTAGACCATAGTATGAAGGGGTAGAATCTATGGGAGCCTTTCGAGCCAAAAATAATCTACCAAAATTTGGAGAAATTTTTAACAAAAACCAATCAAGCAAACAATTTTTATTTTGCAAAATGTTATTTCTTTAGAAAATTTTGTCAAAATTTTATTTCTATAAAAAAAAATGTTGTCAAAATTTTAATTTTATATAAATTTGTGTCAAAATTTTATGTCTACAGGAAATTTTGTCAAAATTTTAATTCTATAGAAAATTTTCGCAAAATTTTATTTCTATAGAAAATTTTCGCAAAATTTTATTTCTATAGAAAATTTTGTCAACATTTTATTTCTATAGAAAATTTTCATAAACCTTTATTTCTATTTTATGTAAAAATAATATTACAATTCTATAAAAAAATTACAATTATTATACCCTAGACCATAGTATGAAGGGGTAGATTCTATGGGAGCCTTTCGAGCTAAAAATAATCTACAAAAATTTGGAGAAGTTTTTACCAAAAACCAATCAAGCAAACAATTTTTATTTTGCAAAATTTTATTTCTTTAGAAAATTTCGTCAAAATTTTCTTCTTCTATAATCTTCTATAGAAAATTGTGTCAAAATTTTATGTCTACAGAAAATTTTCTCAAAATTTTAATTCTATAGAAAATTTTCGCAAAATTTTATTTCTATAGAAAATTTTGTCAACATTTTTTTTCTATACAAAATTTTGTTAAAATATTAACTTAATAGAAAATTTTCTCAAAATGTTATATCTATAGAAAATTTTCTCAAAATTGTATTTGTAGAAAAAAATTTGTCCAATTTTAATTCTATAGAAAATTTTCTCAAAATGTCATTTCTAAAGAAAATTTTCGCAAAATTTTATTTCTAAAGAAATTTTTCGCAAAATTTTATTTCTATAGAAAATTATCTCAAAATTTTAATACTATAGACAATTTTGTCAAAATTTTATTTTTATAGAAAATTTTCTCAAAATTTAATTTCTATAGAAAATTTTGTCAAATTTTAATTCTGTAGACAATTTTGTAGAAAATTTTTTCAAAATTTATTTATTTTCGATAGAAAATTTTCTCAAAATCTTATTTATATAGAAATTTTTCTCAAAATTTTAATTGTATAGAAAATTTTCTCAACATTTTATTTTTTATAGAAAATTTTGTAAAAATTTTATTTTTGTAGAAATTTTTTTCAAAATTTATTTTCGATAGAAAATTTTCTCAAAATCTTATTTATATAGAAATTTTTCTCAAATTTTTAATTCTATAGAAAATTTTGCCAAAATTTAATTTCTATAGAAAATTTTGTCAAATTTTAATTCTGTAGACAATTTTGTAAAAATTTTATTTTCGTAGAAAATTTTTTCAAAATTTATTTATTTTCGATAGAAAATTTTCTCAAAATCTTTTTTATATAGAAATTTTTCTCAAAATTTTAATTCTATAGAAAATTTTCTCACCATTTTATTTTTTATAGAAAATTTTGTAAAAATTTTATTTTTGTAGACAATTTTTTCAAAATTTATTTTCGATAGAAAATTTTCTCAAAATCTTATTTATATAGAAATTTTTAATTCTATAGAAAATCTTGCCAAAATTTTATTTCTAAAGAAAATTTTGTCAACATTTTATTTTTTATAGAAAATTTTGTCAAAATTTTATTTTTTATAGAAAATTTGTGAAGTACCTCTTAGTTGGAGAGGAATATTTAGACAAATTAAAAACAAACATCAATAATTCTACCAATTTACTACCAAACAGTAAAAAATGTAAAATTTTAGGTAGAATTCTACCAACTGTGGCAATCGTGGTTGACAGCGTGGTGCAATTAACAAGCTTTCCTAGCATACTACAAGTGATAGTGGGTTCAATTCCAATTTCGATAAAAAAGCAAAAAGTTGTTCAGTGGACCAGTTAGTCTACTTAAGTCCGAAAAAAACGGCCTGCTCGGCAACCTTGCCTAACATAGAGTGGGGGTAATATGTAGTCATTCGATTTGTATTCTAAGGGTATTCAGTGAAGCCTCTCAATTCGGGACATTCTGATAAGCAGACACTTCTCGAAAGTTGGAAAAATTCGTGAAACGTTTTATTTATTATCACACTACCATAAAACTATAACAAATGGATAACTCCAAAATTTGGAAAAATTAAGGATTTTCTGAAAGTTTTTACTGTATATTCTATCTTAGGGTAGGTTAGGTTAGGTATAGTGGCAGCCCGATGTATCAGGCTCACTTAGACTATTCAGTCCATTGTGGTACCACATTGGTGAACTTCTCTCTTATCACTGAGTGCTGCCCGATTCCATGTTAAGCTCAATGACAAGGGACCTCCTTTTTTTATAGCCGAGTCCGAACGGCGTTCCACATTGCAATGAAACCACTTAGAGAAGCTTTGAAACCCTCAGAAATGTCATAGGCATTACTGAGGTGGGATAATCCACCGCTGAAAATTTTTTTGGTGTTCGGTCGAAACAGGAATCGAACCCACGACCTTGTGTATGCAAGGCGGGCATGGTAACCATTGCACCACGGTAGCTCCCTTAGGGTAAAATTCATCCAAAATCGAGTTGCCTTGCTGAATCTAAAAAACAAAAGTTTGATTTTATTAGCAGATCATGGTTAAATCGATTTGAGTCAGAAAGCCTATTATAGTTTTATAACTTTTTTATATTTATTTATTTATTTAAATTATACTAAACTTCTACTATTTATGAAAATCTTCCTTCTTATAGAAGTAAAAATGAACTAAAATTAAAGGAAAATCATTGGCGCAAAATCTTACTTGTAATAAAGAAAATTTCATTAGGTTGGGGAAATTTTCTTAAACATTTTTAAAAATAATCTAAAAATAATACATTTTTTACACATACATTAATTTTAGCATCAGTTTAGCAATGTAATTATTTTTCTGTGTGCAAACACTAATCAAGGTTATTGACTAACCATGCCACCATTCGAATATGTTCTGGTAAAGGTCTTACGTGATAAAATAGATAAATACCGATCAAGTAGTTTTTATCAAACCCAACATTCGCGTTTTTCTCATATCTCTATGATTTCGATTAAATGGGCCTAACACGAAATGAATAACCTGGGACTATGCAAAAGTAAAGTAAACAATTGATGAAGATGGGTTTAAAGGTAATTTAAATCAGAGTAAAAAACTAATTGAAATACGAAAATATTTTTGATTTTTGGATTTTGAAAAAAAAAATAACGAATCTTTTTATAGAAATTTAATTTTGAAAAGATATTGCCAAATCACAATTTTTTATTGAAAATATATTTAAATTAGCCTTATTCCTCTTTTGATAAAAGTTGCTTCCGGATATCTTGTTATATTCATTTTAATAATTTTAAATAATAACGACATTCATTGAGTTTTTACTCTATGTTTGATCTACAAAATTTTAATTGGTAAAATTTTACACAAAATGCCATACTTTTCTCATTACTGTGATTCCTTTTCGCAAAAAAAAAATTATTCTCAAAAAAACTTTTGTCAAAATGTACCTCTATTGTAAATTTTACCAAAATTTACCTCTATAACAAAATTTAAAAATTTTTGGGAGCCACCGAGGTGCAATGGTTAGCATGCCCGCTTTGCGTACACAAGGTCATGAATTCGATTCCTGCTTCGGCCGAACACCAAAAAAGTTTTTCAGCGGTGGATTATCCCACTTCAATAATGCCGGTGATATTGCTGAGTGTTTCAAAGCTTCTCACTGCAAAAGGCGTTCCACGTTCGGACTCGGCTATAAAAAGGAGGTCCCTTGTCATTGAGCTTAACATGGAATCGGGCAGCACACAGTGATAAGAGAGAAGTGGTATCACAATGGACTGAATAGTCTAAGTGAGCCTGATACATCGGGCTGCCACTACACCTAACCTAACCTAACCTAATTTTTTTTTCTCTAGAAAATTTTGTTAAAATTTTATTTCTCTAGAAAATTTTGTTAAAATTGTATTTCTATAGAAAATTTTGGTAAAATTTTATTTCTATAGAAAATTTTGTCAACATTTTATATCTAAAGAAAAATTTGTCAAAATGTTATTTTATAGAAAATTTTGACAAAATTTATTTGTCTAGAATATTCTGTAAAAATTTTATTTGTCTAGAAAATTCAGTCAAAATTTTATTTCTCCAAAAACTTTTGTCAAAATTTTATTTTTATAGAAAATGTTGTCACAATTTTATTTCTATAGAAAATTTTGTCACAATTTTATTTCTATAGAAAATTTTGTCAACATTTTGTCAACATTTCTATAGAATTTTTTGTTTTTTGTCAAAATTGTATTTCTATAGAATTTTTTGTCAAAATTTACTTCTATAGAAGGGAGCCACCGTGGTGCAATGGTTTGCATGCCCGCCTTGCATACACAAGGTCGTGGGTTCGATTCCTGCTTCGACCGAACACCAAAAAGTTTTTCAGCGGTGGATTATCCCACCTCAGTAATGCTGGTGACATTTCTGAGGGTTTCAAAGCTTCTCTAAGTGGTTACACTGCAATGTGGAACGCCGTTCGGACTCGGCTATAAAAAGGAGGTCCCTTGTCATTGAGCTTAACATGGAATCGGGCAGCACTCAGTGATAAGAGAGAAGTTCACCAATGTGGTATCACAATGGACTGAATAGTCTAAGTGAACCTGATACATCGGGCTGCCACCTAACCTAACCTAACCTACTTCTATAGAAAGTTTTGTCAAAATTTACCTCTATAGTAAATTTTGCCAAACTTTGCCTCCATAGAAAAATTTCCCAAAAAGTACCTCTATAGAAAATTTTTTGCCAAAATTTTATTTCTCTAGAAAATTGTGTCAAAATTTTATTCAATAGATGAAGCAACCAAAAATTTTATTGCTATAGAAAATTTTCTATAGATTTTTTTTTATTTCTATAGAAAATTTGTCAAAATTTTATTTCTATAGAAAATTTTGTCAAAATTTTATTTCTATAGAAAATTTTGTCAAAATTTTATTTCTATCGAAAATTTGTCAAAATTTTATTTCTATAGAAAATTTTGTCAAAATTTACTTCTATAGAAAATTTTGTCAAAATTTTATTTCTATAGAATTTTTTTGTCAAAATTGTATTTTTATAGAAATTTTTGTAAAAATTTTATTTCTAAAGAAAATTTTGACAAAATTTTATTCCTATAGAAAATTTTGTCTAAATTTTATTTCTAAAGAAAATTTGTCAAAATTTTATTTCTATAGAAAATTTTGTCAAAATTTTATTTCTATAGAAAATTTTGTCAACATTTTAGTTATATAGAAAATTTTGTCAAAATTTTATTTCTATAGAAAATTTTATCAAAATTTTATTTCTATAGAAAATTTTGTCATTTTATTTCTATAAAAAACTTTGTCAAAATTTTATTTTTATAGAAAATTTTGTCACATATTTATTTCTATAGACAATTTTGTCAACATTTAGAAAATGTTGTCAACATTTCTATAGATTTTTTTTTTTGTCAAAATTGTATTTCTATAGAATTTTTTGTCAAAATTGTATTTCTATAGAATTTTTGGTCAAAATTTACTTCTATAGAAAATTTTGTCAAAATTTACCTCCATAGTGAATTTTGCCAAACTTTACCTACATAGAAAAATTTCCCAAAATGTACCTCTATAGAAAATTTTTTGCCAAAATTTTATTTCTCTAGAAAGTTGTGTCAAAATTTTATTCAATAGATGAAGCAATTCAATGTAATTGCGAAATATTGAAGAATAAAGAAACCAATACATACAAAAAATGATCTCAAGCTTGAATAATTATTTTCTATTGAATAAAAGAAAGATGGAATCAAAATTTCTAATTCAAAATTTTATTTCTATAGAAAATTGTGTCAAAATTTTATTTCTATAGAAAATTTTGTCAAAATTTTATTTCTATAGAAAATTTTGTCAAAATTTTATTTCTATAGAAAATTTTGTCAAAATTTTATTTCTATAGAAAATGTTGTCAAAATTTTATTTCTATAGAAAAATTTGTCAAAATTTTATTTCTATAGAAAATTTTGTCAAAATTTTATTTCTATAGAAAATTTTGTCAAAATTTACTTCTATAGAAAATTTTGTCAAAAATTTCTTTCTATAGTAAATTTTATCAAAAATTTATTTTTATAGTAAATTTTGCCAAAATTGTATTCCTCTAGAAAATAACCAAACCCAAAATCTACCATTTGCGGTAGAATTATACCAACTGTGGCAACCATTGTTCGGGTTGATATACATAATCTAGAGCGCGAGATCCAGCGCTATAAAAGAGAGCCTCTAGATCAAGCAGCGTACCAGGCAGGTTTGAACAGGATTCATGAGGATACTGTAGCTGAAGCGGTGAGAAGCTACAAGGTTAATCCTGTTCTTGGAGTCCGACCACCGCCCATAGCACCGGAGGAAAGAGACCTCCCACGGCAGACTAGGGTAGTTTTGGCCCAATTAAGATCAGGCAAGTGCAGCCGCCTCAATTCCTACTTATCGGTGATTGATAGCAGCGTACACTCAAAAAAAAGTGAACTCTCTATTTCACTAAAGCCAATTTAACTTTATTTTAGTTCATGGAATTATTATGTTTGGAGAAAGTCTCCTTTACTCTAATAATTTTTTGTGTACGTTAGTTAAATTAACTAAAATCGAGGAAAAGAATATACTCAAATGAAGCATAAAGATTAACTAAATTCGTGTCTTCCACAAAATAGTTCAGAATTTCTTTAAATTTGTAAATTTTACCAAAAATGCGTCCATCATAAACTTCGTATGTCACTAAAGACATTCTTGCAATTTTTAACTCCAAGTTTTTCCTTCCAACTACAAAATTTTCTTTAACAAGTGAAAAATCTTAAGTATGTATAATAAATTTTCTTGAATTTGTCGAAAAATATTTTCTTATTTTTATGACATCGGCGTGATGACAACGTTTGTAATACTGTTTAGATAAAATTTTCTACAAATATTCAAAATTTTCTAAAATTAACCGAAAGTTTTCTTGACGGTGGGTTCACTGTTTTTTCAGTGTAGCTGACGTTTGTCCAATTTGCAACCAAGGGCCACACGACACGCGTCATCTTTTCTCTTGCCCAGCCAAACCAACCCGACTTACCACCAGATCACTCTGGACACACCCCATCTTAGTCGCAGAGTTCCTTGATCTGCCAACAAGCTGATGTACCAAGCGTATAACATGAAATGGATGAGATCACAATAAACTGTTACAACAACAACAACCATTGTTCGGCCTCTTTTTTTATTAATTCCTTTGGAGATGTAATATTTTTGCAAATATGTAATATCGTTAATACGGCAGATGGGATCGGTGCTTTAACATATAATCGAAATTACATTTTTCAAGATCTCATAGCATAGCAGACATTTGTAGCGCCTAAAAGTATGCAACGAAAATTTTCTACTTTGTAAACCGGGGTAATTTCTAGGATTGTTTTTCAAGTAGTTATAAAATTATTGTTAGGTTAATTAAATTTAATTAAAAAGCCGCTTAAAATTTTCTAGAAAAAAACCTATAAAACCGATTTGATTCGAAGTTTTTCTTAAAAAAAAAAATAGTGTTACTTTTTGTGCTATCTTTTTAAAATAAGTATGTCACCTTTTATTACGAATTCCACTTTTTATATCGGAGGGCTATCAAATTAACTATCAAATACTTCCTAATACTGTACATCGAAGAGGATAACAAATAGAACATATTGGATCCTATTAACGAGGTTATTAAGCATACGAGCACTTGTTTACGGGAAGCCCAAACTGCGCAACGTAAATATCGGCCTGTCACAAAATCTATTCTAATGGCTTACTGGAAAAGGTTGTCGTGCCAGTCTTGCACGCATGGATTCTATCCTAATTTAAGCCATATGTGCCCGGACTAGTCTATCCAAAGGAGGTTCCTTTGGTACCAGGAATCGGGTAGCACTCATTGAGCGCTTGAGCTTTTTCCTATACAATATATATTTTCTCATAGAAAATTAAAAAAAAAACACATTCATAAAATATTGTGATATACAATTTTGCTCTGTGTAAAAATATCATAAAAAAGAAAAGCTCGTTCAAACCGGTTAAAAGCAATGATACAACGATCACCACTAACCAACTACTATTTGATTATAGGTTTTTGGTTGCTGGTTGCTTTAGGTCTTTTGTTGGTTAGTAGGAAAAGAGAGATGAAACCATTGACAATGTTTGTTTGTACGATTTTTTGGGGACAATTTATTATTTAATTAGGCTTTGACCACGGTGACTGACGGAAAGCTTTGCTCTCCCCCATTTTATGGCGAAAGATCCATACAACGTTTGTCTACTATAATGGATGAAAGAAATGGTCAAGAGTTTAGTGGGAAAAATAAAATTATTTTTTGTTTGTTTTGCATGCATTGTATGTGGTACATTAATTATATCAGAATAAAATAACAATGAAGATGAAACAAGTATTTTTAGGAGTATTTTGAATTTGCATAGAATTTTACATATTTTTTTTTTCATAGAAAAAATCCAATATTTTTAATATATTGTAAGTATTGTTTTTGCTAAAAATTAATGAAATGGTAAAAGATTAATTGCAAATTTAAGCAAATTATTTTAATACTTAAATATTTCTTTAAGAAATAGTTACTTTTCAAACAAAAAAACACTTCAAAATTTTTCATGAATGCAATTAAGAGGTACTTCACTACTACAGAAATAAAATTTTGACAAAAACTTTCTATAGAAATAAAATTTTGACAAAATTTTCTATAGAAATAAAATTTTGATAAAACTTTCTATAGAAATAAAATTTTGACAAAACTTTCTATTGAAATAAAATTTTGACAAAATTTTCTATAGAAATAAATTTTTGACAAAAACTGTCTATAGAAATAAAATTTTGGAAAAATTTTCTATAGAAATAAAATTTTGACAAAATTTTCTATAGAAATAAATTTTTGACAAAAACTTTCTATAGAAATAAAATTTTGACAAAAACTTTCTATAGAAATAACATTTTGACAAAATTTCCTATAGAAATAAAACATTGACATACTTTTCTATACAAATAAAATTTTGACAAAATTTTCTATAGAAATAAAATTTTGACAAAATTTTCTATAGAAATAAATTTTTGACAAAAAAATTCTATAGAAATAAAATTTTGACAACATTTTCTATTGAAATAAATTTTTGACAAAATCTTTCTATAGAAATAAAATTTTGACAAAATTTTCTATAGAAATAAAAGATTGCCAAATTTTCTATAGAAATAAAATTTTGACAAAATTTTCTATAGAAATAAAATGTTGACATAATTTTTTATAAAAATAAAATATTGATAACATTTTCTATAGAAATAAATTTTTGACAAAAACTTTCTATAGAAATAAAATTTTGAAAAAATTTTCTATAGAAATAAAATTTTGACAAAACTTTCTATAGAAATAAAATTTTGACAAAATTTTCTATAGAAATAAATTTTTGACAAAAACTTTCTATAGAAATAACATTTTGACAAAATTTTCTATAGAAATAAAATTTCGACAAAATTTTCTATAGAAATAAAATGTCGACATCATTTTCTATAGAAATAACATTTTGACAAAATTGTCTATAAAAATAAAATTTTAACAAAATTTTCGATAGAAATAACATTTTGACAAAATTTTCTATACAAATAAAATTTTGAAAAAATTTTCTATAGAAATAAAATTAAAAAAAAAAATATATAAAAAACATCTGGAGTTTTTTTTATTTATGACCTCGTGCTGGACTGAAACCAAAGACATAGGAATAAAATATTGACAAAATTGTCTATAGAAATAAAAGTTTAACAAAATTGTCTATAGAAATAAAATTTTGACAAAATTTTCTATAGAAATAAAATTTTGACAAAATTTTCTATATAAATAAAATTTTGACAAAGTTCTCTATAGAAATAAAATTTTGACAAAAATTTTCTATAGAAATAAAATTTTTACAAAATTTTCTATAGAAATACAATTTTGACATAATTTTCTATAGAAATAAAATTTTGACAAAATTTTCTATAGAAGTAAAATTTTGACAAACTTTTCTATAGAAATAAATTTAAAAAAAATCTATAAAAAACATTTGGAGTTTTTTTTTTCATTTATGACCTCGTGCTGGACTGAAACCAAAGATATAGGATAACATTTTGACAAAATTGTCTATAGAAATAAAATTTTGACAAAGTTTTCAATAGAAATAAAATTTTGACAAAATTTTCTATAGAAATACAATTTGACAAAATTTTCCATAGAAATACAATTTTGACAAAATTTTCTACAGAAATAAAATTTTGACAAAACTTTCTATGAAAATAAAATTTTGACAAAACTTTCTATGAAAAACAAATTTTGACAAAATTTTCTATAGGCATAAAATATAAAATTTTTTTGTTTGGTAGTTATTTGGTAAATTTTTCTTCAAATTTTGGTCGATTATTTTGGTCTCGAGTGGCAACCGTGCCCATCTTCGGCAAAAACTTTTATAAAAACGATTTGACCTCGGGAGTACTGAGAGAAGCCTTTTTAATCACATTTCGTTACAATGTCGATAAGACAGTCATCATGTAGGTACTCAAATCTATGGAAATGTTTGTGAAAACTCTCAGTATACTGTGATACCACAACGATGAACTTCTTTCTTATCACTCAGTGCTGACCCATTCCATGTTTATATCAATGTTCAATGGATCTAACGTTTTACCAAATTCCCATATTCAGCACCATCGAAATTTCCGCTACCTACAAGAAGTACATGGACACTTTTGCTAGCGTTAGTACGATATTATCGATTGATTTAATTTTAAAAACAACATACCAAAATTGATTTATTGATATGCAGCATTCTTGTTTTGCCGCATATTTCTTATGGGAGCAAATTGCAAATAAGCGATAACAACATCCAATGGAATTTTCGTTTGCAAAACTACCAATGTATATCTTATGGACAGCACTGTATCTCTCTCCAGCTACTATAAGAAATGCATTACTATATTTGCTTCCGATAATTCAATGATACGTTGTGGTCGATTTTTACATTTCGTTCCCATAAAAAATGACAAAACCGTATTATCGGCATGTAAACCAAATTTTTCGCTAGTAGTAGAATACATAAATAAAAAAAGAACATTTTCCTAATCCACATTTTCCCGTTAGTGCTACGGTAGGTAATGAACTTTTAAACCGTACTATCGACATATCTGTCGATAGTACCAATGGTAGTTAAGAACTTAACTAAAGCAATTTTTTCATTTAACGTTAACCGGAGAGAAGATATTTGCAATTTATTTTCTGTTAGCTGACATTTAAAGCCTAACGGAGCTACCTGAAAATGGCCGTAACTAAGAAAGTTTACAGTAACCCGTTAATGTGGGTACTGTGTTCGGAATTTCTACAAAAAATCTAAAATAATAGTGCATAAATATACCATATATGACTACTGTTTTATCGATTCGTTACTGCTTCGCCCCTGCTTTATTGGCATGTTACCAAGGCGTTTTTTCTATAGCTTAATAGACACTTCTAGCAAATGTCTATAATCGCTCCGTATAATTCTATTTTCTCATTTAGATCACCTTCTTTGGACGTTTAACACAACGAAAAAAATTCGAACACAGTCGATAATATCGTCGTAATGTAAATTTCGCTAGCTAAGAATTTTTTATGGTCAAGAAAATTTTCTCTGGAAGCGAACTTAGTACTAGGCTTAAGCCTAGTACTCAGAACAAGTTTTCGCACGAAACGAACAGTTATACTCCATATAAAAACAATTAGCGCGAAATAACTACGAACTATTTTTTGTTTTAAGCTTTTTCGAACACATAGTGATGTATGGTATATGGCATATTATTTCGGGCAAATAAGTTAACAACCCTGGGTTTAAGCTGATATTCGTTTTTCGCAGAAACCATTTACCAAATAATAATTGCCGAAATCGTTACAATTCAGTATCAATTAATTAAAGACAGCATATTTTTGGAACCATGCGGTATTAATTAGTCAATAAATTATTAAAATTTGTTATCGTACACGGTAATACCGTCCGGTAATATTTTTTTACTGATTTTAGATACCATTTAAATAACGATTTCCAAATTTTTAACACAAAATTGATTCTTTTTTCTTTCAGTATTGAATATTTTAAATGGAGTACAAATTCAAGTGTTTCATCATAAAGCAATGATTGATACATTTGCCCAAAGGCTATATCAGTCATTTAACGCAATGATCCCTCATCAATGACCATTCATCTTTGGTGAATACCTAAATATAATGTGGAAATATGGAAGATTTCTGAAATCAAAAACAATTGGTTGATCTCTTGGTAGAGTTCAAGTAGGAGGAAGAAAAAATTGGAAAATAGTCATCAATGAACTGGATTAAATGTGGAAACACAGTCAAAGCGACTATCATCGGTACAAGAAAAAATTTTACATTTATTTTTTTCAGGTGGGTACCATGTTCGGGTTTCTCGGCGAAAACCAGGCTAATCAATTTTAATTGATTAATTTGAAATGGTAATAAATTCGTTTGATCTTTTTCATTCAAATTTTGACAAGATTTTTATAAAAATATGATCGTAATGATATTTATATATATTAACACTCTCCGTTTCGTTTGGGGTCTGATGGAAAATCCGAACCTAGTACCCACCTTTATGGGAATCCAAAATGGTGCACGCCTTTAACTTTCCTTATAATAGCTTCCTATAACAAATACACGTAAACAAGTGATCGCCTATAGATCAATTCTATATAGCTTATATAGGCGAGTGTTTTCAATTTAATTACTTGCTACATAAAAATAGAAATTTGGTTGCGAATATCAAGGGTCATTGGCGAGTGTCACACTATCCCCACATGCATGATTGCCTACTAACTTTATGACCCTATCTGTTTCAGCATCGGTCTCATCTCATAACAACGTTGACTCTATTGAGAGCATCACTTTACTTCCATTTATTTAATTGTTTATACAAATAAAACAAATTAAGCATATGAAGATGCTACTTGATACATTGGCCCTGCGGATTTTGCAAAGCAAAATTCATAGAGATTCCTTGAACTTAAGATAGTTGGCATACATATGGAATAAATTTATGTTAGGTGTCTATCTATTTGCACCTGAAGAAAAGCAGCAACATTTTTTTCAATAAAATTGTTCCATATCATATGGTTTCAAATAAAAATAACTATAATAATTATCTTTTTAAAAATTGTCGAAATTCATGTGTGTTCAGATATTCTTCCAAACATACAATACTTGCTGCCTGTCGCCCGCATTTCAAAATTCGATTTAATCCCAATCGCTACCATTAAGTGTCACTATAACAATGGGAAATGTACCAAAAATGTTTTGTTGGTATTTTGTCATCACTATTATTAAAATATTGATAACAATGTGTCACGAAATTTTTACCAGTAAAAGTGTCTATGTATATCTACAGACCACGAGAAATTTATTGCTACTATTGCTACCGAAAATTCAGCGGTACATTGTTATCGATCGTATACATTGTGTACTATATAGTCCGTTAACTTGAGAAAAGTTAAGTATCGATAATATGGTTACTGTGTGTTTCTTATAAATAAAGTCGATAATGTCGTTCTAACGACAATTTCGTTAACCCTCTAATGCCCCAATTTTTTTGCCAGCCGATTAAATTTTCAATGTTAACGACACAAAAGCAGGAGAACTAAGCAAGAAAAATGTATACAGTAAAATTCAGCATATGCTGCAAAGCCTCTTGAATAGTTTCAAATAAGTTTTCTTTTTAGTTTGTTCATTTTTGTTGTCTTAAGGTGTGTTTTACTAAAAGCTTCCTTATTAAATGAAGACCGCCTAAAGGCGGGCTTGGGCATTAGAGGGTTAAGCACCTCTAGCGGAAATTTTGTTTGTGTGCCAATAACACAGTTTTGCAATGTATTTCTTATGCGCTTTACAAACTATCAGTTATTCCGGACGACAGTGCTCGTGTCGAACATATCCCATATATTGTGCACATTATAAGTTAAGTCCGAAGGCATAATCGATACTGCTGCATGTTTATGGGATCGATAACACGTCGTATCGATTCGACACACTGTAAGATTCTTTACAAACATCGACATTCCGTCCGGAATGACTGATAGTCTGTAAAGCGCATTATGGGAGGAAAAATTTCATCAATCGATAATAACGCCTCAAGGAATTTTAGGTGCATACCGGCCTTTAACAAAAATACGTATGCTTTATGAATAGCAGATATCCATCCCATACTCTAGAAATATATAGCAAAACTATATTATTGGCAGGCAACAAGATAAGGTAATACCACAAGTGCTGAATTTCTCTCTTATCGCTGAGTGCTGTTCGATCCTATGTGTAGCTGAATGATAAGGGACCTCCTATCGATAGGCCATCCCAAACGGCGTTTCACATTGCGGTAAAATCACTTAGAGAAGCTTTGAAGCCCTCAGTAGTATCGCCAGCGTTGTGCGCCGTCCCGACAATAAGTTGATCCGGACGACAGTGCTCACGTCGAACATATCGCAGATATTGGCCACACCATAAGTTAAGTCCGGAGGCATAATCGATACTGATGCATGTTTATGGGATCGATAACACATTTTCCGATTATTTAGTTATCGCCGACAATTCGTATCGATTGGCCACACTGTAAGTTTCTTTACAAACACAGACATTCCGTCCGGAAAAACTTGGAGCCTGGACGACGCATTACTGAAATGAGTAATCCACAGCTGAAAACCTTTTTGGTGTTTGATAGGTTTGAACCCATGTTCCCTAATATGGAAGGCAATCATGCTAACCACTGCCCCACAGTGGCTCCCAGGGATTTAAATAAATAGAGAATTAGTTGTATGAAAACCCAGTTAAATTAGTGTTGAGAATGGTATTTACCCTCAAATCAAAAACACAAAATCTGAGAAAAAATATATTAAAATTCTGCAATCAACCAAAAAAACTGCTATCATTTTATGGGACAAAAAAAGAATTCAAAGGAGCAAACAGGGCGAACATAAAATCAACACAAAATATAATGAAATATGGGGGTTTTTATTGCTGCGTAATGCATATCTTTAGTAGGTACACTCATAGAAAAAAGTCTGCTAAAAACAGCAGTCGATGTCTGCTGTTATATTTTTGTACTTCAGGACCTAATGAACAATAATTTATAAAATTTTTAGGTTATAAATTTTTCCCCAAAGCATATTTAAGAACCAAAAGTAGTTTTTGGTATATTTTTGCACTGTAATATACTTACAAGCTCCTAAATACGATCAGCAAACATTTTGTTTGCTGTTATGTCTCAATTCGATAAATATACAGATTTTTAGTCAAATACTAGAGATATTCACAAAATAGTTTTAATTATGTTAGGATAGCTCCTAAGTTGTTTTAGCCAAAATGAAACATGTTTTAGGGTAATCGAGCTTAAAAAAATGTTTGCTATTGCAGCAAACAGTGATTGCTGTCCCTTTTTCAGCAGAATTTCTGCTGTTTTAGCAGACTTTTCTGCTGTCCCTAGTTTTTGGTAGTTTTTGGTATATTTTTGCACTGTAATATACTTACAAGCTCCTAAATACGATAAGCAAACATTTTGTTTGCTGTTATGTCTCAATTCGATAAATATACAGATTTTTAGTCAAATACTAGAGATATTCACAAAATAGTTTTAATTATGTTAGGATAGCTCCTAAGTTGTTTTAGCCAAAATGAAACATGTTTTAGGTTAATCGAGCTTAAAAAAATGTTTGCTATTGCAGCAAACAGTGACTGCTGTCCCTTTTTCAGCAGAATTTCTGCTGTTTTAGCAGACTTTTCTGCTGTCCCTACTAACAAATTTCTTTGGGTGTATGTTTTCTTTTAGCACTGGATGCAATATTTGTATGGGCTATCCAGAACATCGTTGCACTGGTGTTCTATCCTGAACATCTCATCAGTGCAACTCGCGCCGGTGTTGCCAGATTGCATTTTGATAAAGTGACGCTTTTTAGATTCGCAATAGCAATTTATTGTGAATAATTTATCGAATAATATTAAATTCAAAATGGTACACTCTCATAAATAATGGCAACAGTAAATATTAATTACTATTTGGATATTTCATACATTAAAAATGTAAGATTTCACTTGTTTTCTGTGATTGTTTTTAAGCAGCTGATGACAGTGTTGCATTTTTTTGGAGATGTCCTGGAACTCTGTTTTCTTTTAGTCCGTGACTGCTTAGTGTATCCAGTGCTAAAAGAAAACAGCCCTGGTATAAAATAGGGATAACAACATTGAAATTATTCAATTGTCATTAATTCACCATCATTCAATTATTCAAGTTTCCATCAACAACATATGCAACTCTGCTTTTTAGACCAATCGCAACACTCTGTCGGTAGTGCTGAAAATGCCCTTACTTTGCCGGTGGGCGAGGCAATATTCACAAAAAAAATTAAAAAAAGTAGCTTATGTAATATTCCTAGCAAAATGCAAAAATTTCGCATATTTTAAAAGAAAATAAAAAGCCATATACTACGTTCGCACTAGACACGAAATCCTCGTAAACGAGGATTTTGGCCGAAATTCTCCTAGATCTCAGTAGATTTGCAATAGGCAAATATCAGCAGGCTCGTAGAGGATTTCAACAAAATCTCTTTCAAAATCCCCTATATTGCCTTGTACAACAGCGGTTTTAGTACTATAAATGCGTTTTTTGCAACCCCAATTTTCCTTGTAGATGAATGTGTGTATACGTGTACACTTACGGATTGGTGTTTGTATTGATATATTTACAAACAGCTGATAAATCCTCAAATCTACAAAATATCGTTATTTTGCCATTCCGAACACTTGAGATTTGTAAATAGCGAGATTTCGTGTCTAGTGCGAACGTAGTAATAGGAAGCATGCAGTATCTCGCGTAATGTGAATGTGAACAGCCCATAAGTTTCAACGTCAACGGTACAGTGCTGCTATCTATTTTACATGTCACACAACTTTCTCTCAAACAACTCCCAAGCCATCTCTTCTCTCAAAACACTTTGTATTCTAATTTGACAGATAACGTTAATCTGTTGTTTTCATTTTCATAAAATTTGTATCCTTTTCTTTGCGTAATATGAATATAGGACTGAGGAATTCCAAGTTAATCTATGCATTTGCGAAGGCGAATGTACACCATAATCATCTGAGATTGTTATCTGCAACAGCTATTAATTGTAGAGGCAATAATTGTTTTTATAACCTAAATAAGCCGGAACATATAAACACCAACTATGGGACCCATCTATGGCCATTGAACTTTAGGAATTACTCTAATGGAAATCAAACGATTGAAAAAGAGGAACGTCTAAATAAGGATGGCAGCGGCGGTGGTGGTGATGATAAAACACCTGAATTTAAAGGAAAACGCTCCTTGCCACGATTAATGGATTTTCCAGAAATTATGTGGCCATCTTTTTATAATTCGATGAAAAACTGGATAATGGTACATTTTATAATTAGACCGTATATGGACAGGGAATTCAATATTCGTGATTTTGCTGCGGGAGCCAAAAAAGCTATGCAGGTAAATATACAAATAAATAGAAGAATGTGATTTCTATATTTTATTTGAAAGATGTGGCTTTAAAACCCTGTTATATGTCTGTATTTCTACTTTATGTATAATCTGTTAATTCGTATTTTGTGTTATTCTACAAATGCCAAGGGATATTATCGTTCATATAACGATTTAATGGGTGGTAATTGAGAGATCTTTTTCCCAACCCCACTTCTTTGTCGCTCTTTTTCATCCAGTTGATCAAGTTATTATAGATTTTTATACCTAACATAAGAACGCAATAATACTCCACATTATATTTTGAAATGATATTCATCTAAATCAGACAATAATAAGAAAAAAATTCCATAAATACTGCTGGAAAATATTTGGATACTCATTTCAACCAAGTATTTGCATAGTGTCCTGTCGGATTTGTAAATATTACTATTAATCATGGATGTCGCTACATACAATGCACCGGCAAAGAGCAATTCCCGGCTTATAATAATTTAATGTTTGCTTAACTTTTTGCAATTATGCCAGTCTTTAGTATTATAACTACACTCACCTAATGACCAAGTCAAGTTCAGTTGTGATAAGCATTCTTGGAGTATTAATCACTATAAGAAGTTGCAAAAGTTTAAATATGTCGTCTAGATCTAGTCAGCGTGCTCTTTTTCAACTAATTCTAAATTTCTCTAATTGGCGTATAACACTGCATTGTGATCGACAATTGGGGTTGTGCCTATAACAACATTGCAGTGTTTTTATTTTTTATTTTTTTGAGTAGGCCATGGAAATATATTTGATTTATGTTGATATTTTATTTGGGGATCGCACAAAATTGATTGATATCGGTTTTTGTCGCCCAAAATAATGGGCGCCTCTTAATGCATTATCATTTTTGTGATGGAAATTTCGACTAAAAAAGGGCCGATTCTAGTTCGTCCATTTTTCGACACTTAAGCTGATGACTAAGTTCAGTTTTCAAGTTGAAAACCGTGAGTAACCGTTAAATACTTTTTTAATTAATATATTTAGAATTATAAAATTATTTGTAATAAATTCCTTGGATCTTTTCCATCCATTATTTTGGCAAGACTTGATCAAAATGTAATAGTCTTCATAAATATATTTGTACTTTTAATTTAGTGTTTTAGGTGGAAAAACCGAACATAGTACTCACCCTTAAGCAGCACTCACGTTGAGTTCTACACCCTAATTAATATGAATAGAAATATGTCAAATCAATGATTAAATAGTGTCTAGCTAGTGGACCACGTTTTGCTTGGGGGTCTGTGTGTACTCATTGTTAGAATTCGTTTCCATTTTTATTGACCAAAATCAATTTTTAAATCGTATCTGTCTCTATTTATAGGTTGTTTCCTCTAAACTAATGAATGGCGATTTTGCTCATCTAACAAATTTGGTATCATCCGATGCCATCAATGAACTTAAACCTGTGATCCAGAAATTATCCGTTTCACAACGAAAACAATTGGAAGTAAAAGAAAGCGATATCTACCTCACATTTCCCTATCAAATTGGTATTATGTTTGATGAAGAAAACAAGGATGTACAAAAGCGATGGGTCGAGATAACCATGGTATTCCATGTGCTGCGAGGCCTTCGCGAAATGAGGGAATCTGGAGAGGAAATACCCTGGAACATGGGTACATTACCCGAATACCAAGACAAAGTTTTCGTTTGTAATTATCGCTTCATCAAGGAATTCACCAAGGGCAATGAATCCGATTGGACCGTGAATATAGTGAATCATTTTAAACCAATCGATTTGGTCAATGAAATGAAACGCCACTAATTGTTGTCAAGGCATGGGGACAGGGAAGTCCTTTAAAAGTTTTCATTTTGTTTAAATCTCATCATTAAGAAATCCCTGTCATCTCATTTTTTGTATTGTTTTTCTTTTACGATAAATTGTTGTTTTCCCATAGTTTATTTTTGAAAAAATAAAGTCGTAATATTTTTTACAGTATCCTCCTCAGTTTTTATTATAAAAACACTTGCGGCTTCTTGTGGTTTGGGTTTCCTCTTATTTTTCAAATAATGCTCAACATCAGTGGATAAAATACAAAATAAAAGATCTAGAGCCTAATTTACTTCTTGCCAGTGGTGGCTTGGGCAGCTTGAGCGGCTGCTTCATCTTCCTTGGCATGCATATTGATGAGCTCTTGCTTCTTGTTGGCAATACGCTCTTCACGGCGCTTACGGGCCTCACGGACCTTTTGTCTTCTGGCTTCAGCTTGGTCAGCCAACATTTTGCTGCGCTGCTTCTCGGCCTTCTTCTTGTGGATGTATTCCATGAGGACACGCTTGTTCTTGAATACATTACCCTTGCACTTCATGTACAAGTCATGGTACAAGTGACGATCGATTTTCTTGCTATCACGGTATTTCTTCAGCAAACGTCTGAGGACACGTTGACGTTGCATCCACAAGAATTTGGTTGGCATACGGGCATTGGCTGTACCCTTGCGCTTACCAAAACCACAGTGACGGCCCTTGCGACGAGCTTCAGTGTTTTTGCGTACACGATAGCGGGAGTGTACAACAACGGGCTTCTTGATGATCAAACCATCCTTGATCAATTTGCGGATGTTTTGGCCTGTAAAATAAATGTGTGAAGATAATAGATTTAGTATAGATTTCTTTTTTTGAACAATTTAAAAATAGTGAGAACAGCGATTTTGGAAGACAGCGGTAAACTTCATTGGAACTTATGGAGGCTTCATTTTTTTTATAGACGGTCAAATCTCTTGAAAAGATAACAATAATAGAAAAACAAATTCTTTGAAATATCTTCCGGAATCACTCTATTCAGGCAGTGTCCTAGAGGCAAGGTATATTGATCAAACAGCATGAGGTAAAAAATTAAGCTAAATAACAATTGTTATTGGCAAAATAATTCATCTGATCCGTCACCAGTTCAAAACTAATCGACTCCTCAAGGGGTTGCCTAAATAATTAAAGCCTTAGCTCACACAATTGTAGTGTAAAACTACTACTAAACACTTATGGGCTTTTTTCGATTCTAGGAAAAATCTAAATAAAAGGAAACTATATTTCTCAATTTTAATTAAGCTTTTACGAATAGGAGGAATATAGAACACTATTCCTTTTCTAACCTCAACAATCAAGCGGCACCCATATTGGTTTACTACGAAAAATCAATGTTATGTTTTTGTTGTTTTGACTTAAGGGCACGTTGCACGTTTTTCACACTAGCAGGTATAGAGCAATGTTTGCTATTGCACTTTATTAACAAATTCCAATATTCTTTGGAAATTGGCCACTGTCCA
The DNA here is from genome assembly GCF_050003625.1 of Haematobia irritans. Classification (NCBI taxonomy): domain Eukaryota; kingdom Metazoa; phylum Arthropoda; class Insecta; order Diptera; family Muscidae; genus Haematobia; species Haematobia irritans. The sequence goes on along the minus strand of NC_134401.1, from coordinate 157,179,914 downwards.
TCTTCTGAGTCCTTCTCACTGTATGCACACACACAAAATATACTTACGGGAGTTGGTGTTTGCGATCTCATTAATTTCATTGGGATCCAACCAGACCTTCTTCTTGCCGCATCGCATTACCGAGGCTGCCAGCCTCTTTTGAAGTTTAAGCGAACTGCAAACATAGAAAAAAGCAAGAAAACAACACTTTTCTAAGTAAAATTCATTCTTCACATATGGGTCATAGACATTAGCACTATTTTGTTTGGGTTTATTGTTTGTTTTCACATTATTTCGAATGTTTTTCATAAAAAATCGTACCTCATGGTGTCGACCTGTAATCGTCGCTTTTCAGAAAGACAGGAAAAATTGTTGAACGGAAACAGCAGCCATTTTCGAAAATTTCCATCAAGCACATGTTCGAATTCGATATGTCAGACTATGCTTGAATCGTTGGCCAGAGGTGATATTTACCAGGTGGCATAATGGGATAAAACGTTCAATTAGTTGAACGGTGAATTGTTTTCAAAAATGTTATTTTATGCGCTTATGCGCTTTACAGAATATCAGTTATTCCGGACGACAATGCTCGTGTCGAATATATCCCATATATTGTGCACATTATAAGTTAAGTCCGAAGGCACAACCGATACTGCTGCATGTTTATGGGATCGATAACACATTTACCGATTATTTAGTCATCGCCGACAAGTCGTATCGATCCGACACACTGTAAGATTCTTTACAAACACCGACATTCCGTCCGGAATAACTGATAGTCTGTAAAGCGCATTAGAGATTATCAGTTATTCCGGACGACAGTGCTCTTGTCGAACATATCCCATATATTGTGCACATTATAAGTTAAGTCTGAAGGCATAATCGATACTGCTGCATGTTTATGGGATCGATAACACATTTACCGATTATTTAGTCATTGCCGACAAGTCGTATCGATCCGACACACTGTAAGATTCTTTACAAACACCGACATTCCGTTCGGAATAACTGGTAGTCTGTAAAACGCATTAACAATGGAAAAATTCTGGTTTTCATATATTTCCTCTTATGCGCTTTACAGACTATCAGTTATTCCGGACGACAATGCTCGTGTCGAACATATCCCATATATTGTGCACATTATAAGTTAAGTCCGAAGGCATAATCGATACTGCTGCTTGTTTATGGGATCGATAACACATTTACCGATTATTTAGTCATCGCCGACAAGTCGTATCGATCCGACACACTGTAAGATTCTTTACAAACACCGACATTCCGTCCGGAATAACGGATAGTCTGTAAAGCGCATTAAAGGCCGGTATGCACCTCTAGCGAAAAATTTCATTCCCATAAGAAATGCATTGCTATTTATGCTAAAGAAATTTTCATATATATATGTTCCAAATATTCCTCAAATAAATTGTTTATTATTTACAGACCTTTTGAAAATTTTACGCACACAATGATTGTAATAAATTAAATGTTTGCTGCCAAAATATGCTTTTGACAACCCTGTTATTTTCATTAGAGGTGCGTACCAGCTTACGAAATTGAACGCTACCGAAAATTTCGTTAGCATAAATAGCAATGCATTTCTTATGGGAATGAAATTTTTCGCTAGAGGTGCATACCGGCCTTAATTGGTATGATTTGAAATCGTTCATAATGATTTGCATGTTCAAACATTCGCCGGACTTAAAATTAAATTTATATTCACATTTAGGTAACGCAAAACAGGTGATTGGATCCATTTTGTTCACAGAGATTTCGGATATGGGCTTGAACTCTTAAGCATATTGTCTACTACATCAGTTTGAATTTGGACATATTTTATCGTAGAGGCTCAAAGATAATCCCGACAATCTGTGCTGCCGCTAGTGAAAAATTGAGTGAAGTAGATTTTGGAAAAAAGTGGAGTATATTGAATAAAATTGAAGTAGCATACATTTTTGAAAACAAAACAATAGAATTCATTTTATTATACCCTCCACCATAGGATGGGGGTATATTAACTTTGTCATTCCGTCTGTAACACATCGAAATATTGCTCTAAGACCCCATAAAGTATATATATTCTGGGTCGTGGTGAAATTCTGAGTCGATCTGATGTCAGTCCGTCCGTCCGTCCATCTGTTGAAATCACGATAACTTCCGAACGAAACAAGCTATCGACTTGAAACTTGGCACAAGTAGTTGTTAATGATGTAGGTCGGATGGTATTACAAATGGGCCATATCGGTCCACTTTTACGTATAGCCCCCATATAAACGGACCCCCAAATTTGGCTTGCGGGGACTCTAAGAGAAGCAAATTTCATCAGATCCACCTGAAATTTCAGCATATGATCTCTAACAACCATGCAAAAATTGGTCCACATCAGTCCATAATTATATATAGCTCCCATATAAACTGATTCCCCCAATTTGGCTTGCGGAACCTCTAAGAGAACCAAATTTCATCCGATCCGGCTGAAATTTGGTACATGGTGTAAGTATATGGTCTCTAACAACTATGCAAAAATTGGTCCACATCGGTTAATAATTCAATGATTAAAACCGCTATGTTCATCGTAATTAAAGGAATAGGAAAAATAATATGGGGAAAATTTTAAAAATTTGAAGCAGAACAAAAAGTGAAGCAGATTTTTGTAAGAAGGAGTGACGAAGTAAATTTTATGAAAATGAAGCAAAATACTTCGATTGAAGTAGTAGCGGCAGCACTGCCGACAATATTCAAATCGCGGTCTCATGCGCTTTACAGACTATCAGTTATTCCGAGTTTTGAATATCGTATACGACTGTTTTCGACGTGGTGGAGATTCTCAGAAGCGCCGTCAAATTCAAAAAATATTGGCAGGGAAAATGCACAGTTTATATTATAATTTTATTTGAACGAATTTTTTGGGGGATTTTACATAAAAAACATAGCATCGCAATTTTGGCTCTTCTGACAAATAAATCAACCAAAATTGTACTAATTGGCTTGTTTGACTTGTTCTGGGCACTCGAATTCGTAAAATTTTAAATTGATTTTGCTTGTATTTGATGCGCTTTACAGAATATCAGTTATTGCGGATGACAGTGCTTGTGTCGAATATATCCCATATATTGTGCATATTATAAATTAAGTCCGAAGGCATAATCGATACTGCTGCATGTTTATGGGATTGATAACACATTTATCGATTGTTTAGTCATCGCCGACAATTCGTATCGATCCGACACACTGTAAGATTCTTTACAAACACCGACATTCCGTCCGGAATTACTGATAGTCTGTAAAGCGCATTCTTCTATTGTTTATTGGGTTGCCCAAAGGCATCTCTATAAAATATAAATGCAATCTGGTAACATTTTGTAACGGTTTTTAGTATGAAGTATAATTCGGATATTAAAAAGCGCTCCAAACCATATTTCGATGATAAACGATCATCTACAATTGTCCTGGTGGAAGAAATCCGGCGGAAGGAATCCGTTGGTAAGTATTGTAGTCTTTCAGATGGATTGGTTTAATTCGACGTTTCGAATCTTTTTAATAATAGATGAATCAAACAATACATTCTATGTGAAGAAGAATGGATAGAGCTGAGGGTAGAGGTAACTCCAATAGAGATGGCTTCTAAAATGAGGCGGCTTCTGGTATAGGGTGGTGAGTGTATTTTAATGCGTTGTTGTTTTGCTAGCTGTAGATTTCATTGAAGCCTTTTTGAGTTATATCTTTCTTTTTTTGTATCTTGAACCATTAAGGAATAGGGGATGTCTTTTAAGGGTCTCGAAAGACATCTCTTATTCCTTAATGGTTCAAGATACAAAGATTGATAGTCAACTATGAAAGATGTAACTCAAAAGTGTTTCAATGAAATCTACAGCTCAAGGCTAAGCCTTGAATCAAGTCTATTTTATTTGATTTAGGAAAAAATCGAGAATTTTAAACTTTCTTCAGATACTAAAGTTGCTTAAAATTAATTTTGTGTGGTCGTAGCAATTCCAACAAAATGTAAAAAAATAGTAAAACGCTACAAATGAAGTTTATTGATATAAAAATTATCCCAAGAATATTTGGCCTGTTTATGGTGAATCCTTTTTGGGTCGCCAGCTTGTATTATTTGTAATTTTTTTGGCTGTTCGCTAAAAATATAAGATATTATTTAAAATATATTAAATTACATTAAATTAATATGATTTTAGATTCAAAAGGGATTTTTTTAAGAAATGAGTGTGTAGGTCGCGCACGCAAAAACTTCTGCACACTCGTTAGCTCCTTCAAATTGGTCTCTCACTTTCAACTCCCTCAGCATGCTTTGGCTACGGCTACAAATGCGTAGCCAAAGCAAATCTAGGAAAGTTTGACTCTAACATACCAACCAAAAATGTCTTTGTATATCCGCTTTTGATTGATTTGATTGAGATTTCCATAGGCCCGTTCCAAAGATTTTCTAGCTTTAACAAAACATTTCAAAAATTCGGGAAATTGAGCAGCCGGTATTGTCTGTAACAAATTTAATGATCGGTCCCAATAGTAAGGGAGATTTCTATTTCGTAAATGTGATTCCATGGATTTGAACATCTGTAATAGTTGATTTATTACTATTGTTGGCTTGGACCAGTATACATATGTAGTTGCTTAAGACATACTTACATTGATGATAATTTGCGCTAAAGGTCTTCGCCAATAATGTGTACCTTTGGACTTTTCAGTTTTCAAAAGAAATATTGTTTTGATATAATAACTTTTTATTCCGCTAATATTTGGATGGACATTTCGAAATCTCTTCATTAAACGTAAAGCATTTTTTAAATTCTGTTTATTTTCTATAAGTTGTTGTTCTTTGTGATAATATGACGATCGAAGTGAAGTACTAACATGACCTTTAGTAGAAATAGGTTTGGGTATAGCCTCCCATAGATCGCCATCGAGCATCGGTCTTATACTTTGTTTCGCTCCCAAACGTATGACAGGTACAAAATCTATTGAATACTGAAAATATTTACGATTTTGGTAAACATAGATTGTATGAGCTGGACCTTGTCTCTTATAAGTCAATTTGATGTGGCGATATTCCTCCAAGTGCTCCACATCTTTTAATGCTTTGGAAAAACAACTTTGAAAATAGGATTGTATCTTTGTGAGAATTAAATAGTGTTTTCGATCAAGCCATTCTTGCATATATCGATATGTACGTGAATGTTGTTTTTCATTGCGTATTTTTTTGATGACATTTGTAAAATCCAATTGAACATTTCCAGGCATCTTGTGATCTTTATATACCTCAATACGTTTCCATTCAGGAAATTCTATTAGGAAATCCATATCAAATTCATCTGGTTTTGTAACTTTCAAGTTATCACCATAACTTCCTGTCATAATTAAATAATTGTAGATATTAAATACTTTTGTCCTTATGGAGAGATGGGAAAAATGTTTTCTGTGTTTGCTAAAGGGTAAATACTAAGGTGGTCTTTTTCAAGCGCATTAATTTAGCCTAAAGGTCAATATATTAATTCGGTATTTGTTTGAAATCCAAAATTGTGGAGTTTACAACATTTCGATTTCGATGATACCCATAATGTCAAAAGATCACGAAAATAAGATTTTAAAATTTTGTTATATTCAGGTCCTACATATTTATTGCATGGAACGGTGGATCTCTGATGCATCTAAAAACTGGCATGTTGTAGCGTAATCTTAATACCCTTGTAAATCAATAATCTTTGAATAATTTTCATTCTATTAGCAATTCATAGGTGTTGGAATCTGTACATGCATTAACAACATTGTTGTCTAGAATACCTGTTTTAAATTGCACAACACATCTTGGAAACAAAAACAAAATAAAACAAGTAAGGAAAGTCTTAAGTCGGGCGGGGCCGACTATATTATACCCTGCACCACTTTGTAGATCAACATTTTCGATACCATATCACATCCGTCAAATGTGTTGGGGGCTATATATAAAGGTTTGTCCCAAATACATACATTTAAATATCACTCGATCTGGACAGAATTTGATAGACTTCTACAAAATCTATAGACTCAAAATTTAAGTCGGCTAATGCACTAGGGTGGAACACAATTTTAGTAAAAAAATATGGGAAACATTTAAATCTGAAGCATTTTTAAGGAAACTTTGCAAAAGTTTATTTGTGATTTATCGCTTGATATATATGTATTAGACGTTTAGGAAAATAGAGTCATTTTTACGACTTTTCGACTAAGCAGTGGCGATTTTACAAGGAAAATGTTGGTATTTTGACCATTTTTGTCGAAATCAGAAAAACATATATATGGGAGTTATATCTAAATCTGAACCGATGTCAACCAAATTTAGCACGCATAGTTACTATGCTAATTCTACTCCCTATGCAAAATTTCAACTAAATCGGAGTTAAAAATTGGCCTCTGTCGTCATATGAGTGTAAGTCGGGCGAAAGCTATATATGGGAGATATATCCAAATCTGAACCGATTTCAACCAAATTTAGCACGCATAGTTACTATGCTAATTCTACTCCCTATGCAAAATGTCAACTAAATCCGAGCAAAAAATTGGCCTCTGTGGGCAAATGAGTGTAAATCGGGCGAAAGCTATATATGGGAGCTATATCTAAATCTGAACCGATTTGGCTGATATTTTGCAAGTTTTTCGAGACTCATAAAATATTCGGATGTACGGAATTTGAGGAAGATCGGTTGATATACACGCCAATTATGACCAGATCGGTGAAAAATATATATGGCAGCTATATCTAAATCTGAACCGATTTTTTCCCAAAATCAATAGGGATCGTCTTTGAGCCGACAGAAAGACAGACGGACATCGCTAAATCGACTCAGAATTTAATTCTAAGCCGATCCGTATACTAAAAGGTTGGTCTATGATTACTCCTTCTTGGCGTTACATACAAATGCACAAATTTATTATACCCTGTACCACAGTAGTGGTGAAGGGTATAAAGATTAATAATTTGTATACCCTTCGCTTTGGGATGTGGTATAGTATAGTGTCTGGCGTTCTGACAGAGTATATGCCTACAAACATTGTTACCAATTTAGCTATTTTCCCGTTAGATTTGGCATTTTTTGAAGTCGTTTAGCGGGAAAAAATGAATAAGTGGTTTAGCGGGAAAAAATGAATATATATGATTTTTAAATTTGTGGAGTTTTTGTATCTTGACCACTAACCAAAAAAGCGTTCAAAAATAGAAGATGTTTTTCAACACTTTATTTTAAAAACGTATACATAGAATAATTTCTACTTGAAGTCGAGTCTGAATTTGGAAACTTAAAGCGTTTTTAAAGCGCGCGCGTTTTTAAAGATCTTTGATAGCTCATGAAGAAAAAGCTGAAAAAACGAATAAATTCAAATTCGGAATCAATACCAAAATCATTAGTGTACAACATCTTTGGAACCGGACATGCTTTTTTTCAGTGTATGTAAGACAAAATTGGGGCATTAGATAGTTAATGGAATGGATTTACTTTTACCAAAATTGGACAACAATAGGTTTGTTTAGGTAATTTTCCAATAAAAGTTATTCAGTATAAACTTGCAAGATAGTAAGAATGGGCTTTATTCTCTTGGGTAAAATTAGTAGATGTGTACACGTTCACGAATTTATCATTAATTCAGAGGTTTTAAACCAATTAAAACGAAAGATATTTATATTGCCTAATTCTAGTGCAATTGGATTTGTTGATGATTAACCAGCTGATAATTTGTAAGTTTTTACAGGGAAAAATGTTTTTACTGTGAAATGTAAACGAAGGACTACTACTAAGGAAATTTGTGATAGTAATCAAAATGTATCGAGTATGCAAACAGAGCTAATATTATTTAAATATTGTTATAGTCTCACAGAAGTAGAATTAAAATGAATACAATTAAAATAATATGCATTTTAAGTGAAATAAAGCCTTTAAGTTTGCTAAATTTCAATCAAAAATGTAACTTTTGATACAAAAAAAATTTAGCTTTTTTTCTAGCTTTTTTTGGCAAATCTATCGGTTTGTGGTGAAACAATTCTGGCAACGCTGCCTACAAATGACTGACTTTGGTACTTTGAGAAGGAAATCTTTGTAAGAATATTTTATGCGTATCCAACAGTTTCGTGTATATTTTTCCCGCTTATGATCAGGTTTTGTAACTTTCGGGGAAAATAAAATTTCAAATTTTCGATTTTGGCAATATTGCACTGATCAAATTCTTATTCATTAACGCAATAAATTGATCTAATTAATTTTTTAATTGACATTGCTTCAACAGTTGGGTTTTATGCATTTTATACCAAATAGTTTATATAGAAAATAAAAATAAAATGTAAAACAATACAAATAAATAAAAAAAATATTTAAATATAAATAAATAATAAAACAAATAAATAAAGTTCAAGGATTAAAAATTGTTAGCATATTAAAATTATAGTCGTAAATTTTTATATTATATTTAAAACTTTATGCTAAATAAACCTGCGTTAGTAGGCATTTAAGAGTAGTAATCATTTCTTAATTTTTTTTTATATTTATTATATCTGTAGGCAGTTAGATTATATTTTTTTATTAAATTGTTTTTTTTTTTTTTTACATATAGTAGTTCCCAACTCTTGTTTAATCTAAGATATTTACTTTGTATTAAGGTGTTTACTATAAGTCAAGTTTTTGCAGTCCTTGATTGTAGTCCTAATTATTAATTTTTTAGTACATTTAATACATTTTCTTTATGTTGAGTAACTCTGTTACCGTATATGGTCATTTGGGCTTGGTTGTAAAATGAGTTAAAATAAAAAAAATAATTATAAAAAAAATAATAATTGCCCAAAAAATAAAAAATTACCCATAATAAGTGAAGGGAACATATGCTTCGGTTCACCCGTTTTTTTAGTTATTTATTATACTATACATTTTCCATAATTACTCACCAGCCATTCTAAATCCATTGAACAAATCTCCAAAAGGTTTTTTTCTACGAAGACTGTCGAATAAAGATCTTCTTAATTCATGACAATGTAGAGTATATATTTGGCGATATTTGTTTATGTTTATACATTTTTTATTTATATCACACAAAACAGCTTCCAAATTAGGTTTAAGCGTATACATTCCGTCTATTGAAGTGTTTCGCAAGATACTCCCTTTTCAGAACTAAGCGAAAAGAGAATGTTTTGTACTTTTGTTGGTCGAAATGCTAGACTACTCTTTAGGGTTTCCGTTTCAATGGTTATTGTTTATACAATTCCAAAATAACAATAAAATAAAGCATAGATTCAAATTACGTTGAAATCACTTAGAGAAGCTTTGATACACTCATAAATGTCACTAGCATTACTAAGAGGGAATAAACCGTCGCTAAAAACGGTCATACTAACCTAACAAATGTTTTCTTAATTTCATAAAACTTTTCTAATTTCATTTTTATATAGGATGTTTTGTCAAAATTTCATTGCTATAGGAAATTTTTTCAAAATTTCATTTCTATTGGAAATTTTGTCAAAATTTCATTTCTAAAGGGAATTTTGTCAAAATTTCCTTGCTATAGGAAATTTTGTAAAAATTTCATTTTTATAGGAAATTTTGTCAAAATTTCATTGCTTTATGAAATTTTGTCAAAATTTCATTGCTATAGGAAATTTTGATAACATTTCATTGCTATAGGAAATTTTGGTACAATTTCATTGCTATAGGAAATTTTGATAAAATTTCATTTCTATAGGAAATTTTGATAAAATTTCATTTCTATAGAAAACTTTGTCAAAATTTCATTTCTATAGGAAATTTTGTCAAAGTTTCATTTCTATAGGAAATTTTGCCAAAATTTCATTTCTATAGGGAATTTCGTCAAAATTTCATTTCTATAGGAAATTTTGTCAAAATTTCATTTCTATAGGAAATTTTGTCAAAATTTCATTTCTATAGGAAATTTTGTCAAAATTTCATTTCTATAGGAAATTTTGTCAAAATTTCATTTCTATAGGAAATTTTGTCAAAATTTCATTTCTATAGGAAATTTTGTCAAAGTTTCATTTTATAGGAAATTTTGTTAAAATTTCATTGCTATAGGAAAACATTTTTCAAAATTTCATTTCTATAGGAAATTTTGTCAAAATTTCATTTCTATAGGAAATTTTGCCAAAATTTCATTTCTATAGGAAATTTTGTTAAAATTTCATTGCTATAGGAAATTTTGATAAAATTTCATTGCTATAGGAAATTTTGGTACAATTTCATTGCTATAGGAAATTTTGATAAAATTTCATTTCTATAGGAAATTTTGATAAAATTTCATTTCTATAGAAAATTTTGTCAAAATTTCATTTCTATAGGAAATTTTGTCAAAATTTCATTTCTATAGGAAATTTTGTCAAATTTGGATTTCTATAGAAAATTTTTTCAAATCTTGCATTTCTATGGGAAATTGTGTCAAATTTTGCATTTTTATGGAAAATTTTGTCAAATTTGGATTTCTATAGGAAATTTTGCATTTCTATAGGAAATTTTGTCAAAATTTCATTGCTATTTTGCCAATTTTTTTTACAGGAAATTTTGTCAAAATTTCATTTCTGTAGGAATTTTTTTCAAAATTTCATTTCTATAGGAAATTTTGTCAAAATTTCATTTCTATAGGAAATTTTGTCAAAATTTCATTTCTATAGGAAATTTTGTCAAAATTTCATTTCTATAGGAAATTTTGTCAAAATTTCATTTATATAGGAAATTTTGTCAAAATTTCATTTCTATAGGAAATTTTGTCAAAATTTCATTTCTATAGGAAATTTTGTCAAAGTTTCATTTTATAGGAAATTTTGTCAAAATTTCATTTCTATAGGAAAGTTTGTCAAAATTTCATTTCTATAGGGAATTTCGTCAAAATTTCATTTTATAGGAAATTTTGTCAAAATTTCATTTCTATAGGAAATTTTGTTAAAATTTCATTGCTATAGGAAAACATTTTTCAAAATTTCATTTCTATAGGAAATTTCTATAGGAAATTTTGTCAAAAATTCATTTCTATAGGAAATTTTGTCAAAATTTCATTTCTATAGGAAATTTTGTTAAAATTTCATTGCTATAGGAAAACATTTGTCAAAATTTCATTTCTATAGGAAATTTTGTCAAAAATTCATTTCTATAGGAAATTTTGTCAAAATTTCATTTCTATAGGAAATTTTGTCAAAATTTCATTTCTGGAAATTTTGTCAAAATTTAATTTCTATAGGAAATTTTGTCAAAATTTCATTTCTCTAGGAAATTTTGTCAAAATTTCATTTCTATAGGAAATTTTGTCAAAAATTCATTTCTGTAGGAAATTTTGTCAAAATTTCATTTCTATAGGAAATTTTGTCAAAATTTCATTTCTATAGGAAATTTTGTTAAAATTTCATTGCTATAAAAAATTTTGTCAAAATTGCATTTCTATAGGAAATTTTGTTAAAATTTGTTTTTCTTATTTATTTTATTTAAATTGAAGCCACAAGCGGTGAAAATATATGTATGTATTTATTAAGTATAAATATGTATATTAAGTAATATGTATAAAATATAAAATAATAATGTAATAAAAGAAACATAAAACATTTTAAGTTCACAATGTAATTTAACAAAAAGAAACATTTATTTATTAAGCCCAACTACAACAAAACAAACAACTCTACTAGCATTTCTATAGGATATTTTGCATTTCGTTTGTTATTGTTGGTTTCTTCTTCAATCACAATTGTTGTTTTGATGTCAGCTTAAACCCATGCGTTGACACAACTGCAAGAGTTGCTTAACCAACAGAGGAAAAGTATATTTGTCAAATTTATTTTTGGCAAAGCCAAATGTAAATTACTTTGGGTTTAATGAATTACCTGAATTTATTCTGATAATTGGTTGATAGTTTCGCTAAGTAGAAGATGCTGATGTGGAATGTGGTAATTCCGAAACGTGCGTCCATCCAACCATCTTGCAATCTAAAGGACTTTGCCAAAATAAATTTAACAAACATAATTATCCTCTGTTGGTTAAGCTACTCTTGTAGTAGAGTCAACGTATGGTTTTAAGCTGAAATCAAAACATTTCATCTCTATACAGTTTTATCAAAAAATCATTTTTATACAAAAAGTTGATCAAAATTATCATTTCTATACAACAGTTTGTAAAAATTTCAGTTCTATAATATGATTAATTAAAGTATTATACAACATTCATCCTCTCTTGGTATAAGAGGCTGATAGATTTCATCGTCTTCGGAGTTGCTCTCCTGTGAGACATATGGGTTTCTTTCCAATTTCAATGCTGAAAAATAAAAATAAATAATATGTAGTACGTTATTATTAAGCATATCAGAACTTAGCCGAGACACGAACCCTATATAATTTATAAGTGTTGAAATTAAAAACCTATTTTATTATTTTAAAATGTTGAATTTAAGTGAACTTGAATTCAATAGAAATGTACCAATCTCATTAGTAGAGACTTTCAGATCGCTACGCCTTCACATAGTTAATTAAATTAAAATTCTAATTAAATATTTACTATTTTGAAATTTCGAGCCCTACGGAACTGTATCCGAATTTACTACAAAAATATTTTTTCAACTAAACTTAGGTTCATGTCTCGCATTTATCTTCATATATATCTACTAATATCTAGTGAATAAAGCAATAAACTTACTAAATATGCTATATACCCTCTTTTGGAGAGGCAGTGTCATTCCATTAGAAGCCATCTGAAGTGTTCGCCTACAATTTGTGACACACACTAGCATTTCTCGTAATTGGATGCTTGAAAATTTGTCATACATGTTTAAACGCTTGTCCCAAAAGAATGGTAATTCTTCTACAATCAAACTATCCTCCATTATTTCAAACATCTGGTAAAGTAAGAATCATTTTATTCATTTCTATAGGAAAACATTTGTCAAAATTTTTGAAATGAAATGAAATTTTATCAAAATTTCGTTGCTTTATGAAATTTTGTCAAAATTTCATTTCTATAGGAAATTTTGTCCAAATTTCATTTCTATAGGAAATTTTGTCCAAATTTCATTTCTATAGGAAATTTTGTCAACATTTCATTTCTATAGGAAATTTTGTCAAAATTTCATTTCTTTAGGACATTTTGGCAAAATTACATTTCAATAGGAAATTTTGTCAAAATTTCATTTCTATAGGAATTTTTGTCAAAATTCATATCTGTACACACAAAAAATTTTTTTTCTGATTCAATTACGAAATTAAATGATCCAATTATTTTTAATTGAAATGTCTTCAATCACAGAAATGGTAGTATTAATTAAAAAATTAATTGAAGGTCAATTAAAAAGTTAATTGATCCAATTAAAAAATTAATTGATACTATTATTTTTGTGATTGATTTTTGTTTCAATTAAAAAATTTGTTGAATCAATTAAATTTTTAATTGACTATTTTTTAAAACTCAATTAAAATGTTAATTGGAAAAATTTTCGTGAAATTTTTTTTGTGTGTAGGAAATTTTGTCAAAATTTTATTTCTATAGGAAATTTTTTCAAAATTTTATTTCTATAGGAAATGTTTTCAAAATTTCATTTCTAAGGAAATTTTGTCAAAATTTCATTTCTACAGGAAATTTTGTCAAAATTTTATTTCTATAGGAAATTTTGTCAAAATCTCATGTCTATAGGAAATTTTGTCAAAATTTCATGTCTATAGGAAATTTTGTCAAAATTTCATATCTGTAGGAAATTTTGTCAAAGTTTCATTTCTATATGAAATTTTTTCAAAATTTAATTTCTTTAGGAAAATTTTTCAAAATTTCATTTCTATAGGAAATTTTGTAAAAATTTCATTTCTATAGGAAATTTTGTCAAAATTTCATATCTGTAGGAAATTTTGTCAAAATTTTATTTCTGTAGGAAATTTTTTCAAAATTTCAATTCTATAGGAAATTTTGTCAAAATTTCATGTCTATAGGAAATTTTGTTAAAATTTCATTTCTATAGGAAATTTTGTCAAAGTTTCATTTCCATATGAAATTTTGTTAAAATTTCATTTCTATAGGAAAACATTTGTCAAAATTTTATTGCTATAGGAAATTTTGTCAAAATTTCATTGCTTTATAAAATTTTGTCAAAATTTCATAAAACAACGAAATTTCATAAAACAACGAAATTTTGACAAAATTTTATAAAGCAATGAAATTTTGACAAAATTTCCTATAGCAATAAAATTTTGACAAATGTTTTCCTATAGAAATGAAATTTTAACAAAATTTCATATAGAAATGAAACTTTGACAAAATTTCCTATAGAAATGAAATTTTAACAAAATTTCCTATAGACATGAAATTTTGACAAAATTTCCTATAGAAATGAAATTTTGAAAAAATTTCCTACAGAAATAAAATTTTGACAAAATTTCCTACAGATATGAAATTTTGACAAAATTTCCTATAGAAATGAAATTTTTACAAAATTTCCTATAGAAATGAAATTTTGAAAAATTTTCCTAAAGAAATTAAATTTTGAAAAAATTTCATATAGAAATGAAACTTTGACAAAATTTCCTACAGATATGAAATTTTGACAAAATTTCCTATAGACATGAAATTTTGACAAAATTTCCTATAGAAATGAACTTTTGAAAAAATTTGCTATGAAATTAAATTTTGAAAAAATTTCCTATAGAAATAAAATTTTGACAAAATTTCCTACAGATATGAAATTTTGACAAAATTTCCTACAGATATGAAATTTTGACAAAATTTCCTATAGAAATGCAATTTTTACAAAATTTCCTATAGAAATGAAATTTTGAAAAAATTTTCTATAGAAATTAAATTTTGAAAAAATTTCCTATAGAAATAAAATTTTGACAAAATTTCCTACAGATATGAAATTTTTTCTATAGGAAATTTTGTCAAAATTTCGTTTTTATAGGAAATTTTGTCAAAATTTCATTTCTATGGGAAATTTTGTCAAACTTTGCATTTCTATAGGAAATTTTGTCATAATTGCATTTCTTTAGGAAATTTTGTCAAAATTTCCTTTTTATAGGACATTTTGTCAAAATTTCATGTCTTAGGAAATTTTTTCAAATTTTGCATTTCTATATGAAATTGTGTCAAAATTTCATTTTTATAGGAAATTTTGTCAAAATGAAAACTCTACGGTTACTTACATCGATTATTATTTTCGAAAGCGATTTATACCAATATGATGAGTCTTCTTCTTTTGCTTTCCACAGAAATAGAGTCTTGATGAAGTAGCTCTTCATATTGTGCATATTTGAATGGGCGTCTCGAAATTTTTTCATCATGCGTAAAGCATTTTTCAAATTATAATTGGAATCTATCAGTTTCTTTTCCTGCATGTAAAACGATGATCTAAAAGAAGTTGAATTTCGAACTCCCCAAATAGGCTTTGGTATAGCTTCCCATTGTCCTACATGAGAGGGTACTATACTCTGGCTCTCTTCTAACAGTATACCTGGAACAAAGTCAATGGAATATGTAAAATTCCGCCCATCAACCGTAATTGTGTGCGCTGGTCCTTGTCTACTATATTCGAGAGTGAACGAATCGTAGCGTTGATCCATTGCATCCAATGCTTTTACAAAACAACTTTGAATATACGATTGTAATCTTTCGACAAGCAAATAATTATCGTCATCCAAAAGTTTTCGAATTAAAAATGTGTAGGTTGTTTCGTGTTGAGTTTCTTTTCGAATTTTCATTAAAACTCGTGAAAAGTTCAAGTGAACATTTCCGGGGTGATCATAATCTTCTGAAACGTCGATAAGTTTGTATTCTGGGAATTTAATACGAAATACTACATCGAATTCATTGGGAATAGAAACTTTCAGGTTATCACCATAGCTTCCTAGAAAGAAAAAAAAAAAAATAGAACATATAATGTATGCTTGATTTAATGTATATAAAAATGTGGGAGTATGAAACTTTCATAGATGAAAAGTTTATTTATTGAGCTCCTAAAAGCTAGTGTCTTTGTTCCAAAAAAAAAAATACTTGGATTCAAAAATTACTTGACCTTCCCTTAAAGATTTTGGTATTGATTCCGAGCCAAAGATACGGTTTCTTTAAAATAAGGGCAATTTTGGGTAGCTATATATCTTTAAATCTACACTGGAAGAAATATTGACTTAATATGAAAGAGTATGCAATCTACACAGAAAAAAAGTAAACTAAATTATGGGAAAAATGAACTATCTCGTGCAAACATTGAATTAAATTGAATTCCAAATTTATTAAACTAACGAAAATTTTCCGACATTTTTTGATTTTTAATTCTCATTTACGAAATTCATCTTTCTCGAAAAGAAAAAATGAACTAAAAACAAAGAAAAAATCTTAGGCGCCGGATCATTCCCATTTTAACCACGCTGCTGTATTTCATTTTTACTATTTTTGAGAAGTGTACGAAAAACTTCTTCTGTTTTAGTTAGAATTGAACTAATTTGTATGCCATTGAAATTTTACTGCCATTTAGTCATAATTTTTTTGAGACATACTTGGAATAATGAAAAAATCGTTGAGCTGGGGAAAATTTCTTACAAAATTTTAAATATAAACTAAAACGAAATAAAATGTTTGCAATAAATATTAGTTCATTTTAGCATCAGTTTTACAACATACTTTTTTTCTGTGTACATTTTAGGATATGCAATTTACATAATATTAAGGACAAATATTTTTTCAAGGAGGAGGTCCCCTTGCCTGGCAAGATATCAACAAATGAGGTATCCTACATACCAAACCATTACATTGAGCGTAAATTTCTACTTTTCTCTACAAGGGAAAGGACTTCCTTCCCGCCTAAATATCTAAAAATGGCCGGTCAGTGGTAAACTATGCAGCTCCAGTATGGACACCGCAGACCAGTGATACGCAGTGGAATAACATACAGACCTGCCAGAACTCTGCCCTTAGAACTGCGACTGGTTGTCTCCGCAACACACCCCAGGATCACCTTTATGTGGAGACAAAGATCATCTCTGTGCGAAGACACAATTATATGTTGTCAAAGCAGTATCTCCTGGGTTGTTATCGCAGTAATCATCCAAACTACCATCTCATGGATACACAACCACCACCCAGGAACGTAAGGGTTAGGTTAAAGGTTAAAGTGGCAGCCCGATTTAGATTCAGGCTCACTTAGACTATTCAGTCCATTGTGATAACGTAAGGGTTGATATACATCATCTAGAGCGCAAGATCCAGTGTTACAAAAAAGAGCCTCTAGATCAAGCAGCGTACCAGGCAGGTTTGAACAGGATTCATGAGGATACTGTAGCTGAAGCGGTGAGCAGCTACAAGGTTAATCCTGTTCTCGGAGTCCGTCCACCGCCCATAGCACCGGACGAAAGAGACCTCCCACGGCAGACGAGGGTAGTTTTAGCCCAATTAAGATCATGCAAGTGCAGCCGCCTCAATTCCTACTTATCAGTGATTGATAGCAGCGTAGCTGACGTATGTCCAATTTGCAACCAAGGGCCACACGACACGCGTCATATTTTCTCTTGCCCTGCTAAACCAACCCGACTTACCACTAGATCACTCTGGATGCACCCCACCTTAGTCGCAGAGTTCCTCGATCTTGTGGCCAAGCTGAAGTACCAGAGCGTATAACATAAAAATGGATGAAATCACAATAAACTGTTACAACAACATCACCCTCCCCGAACAAATATAGAAAATGAGGTATCCCATTTTCATCTTTTATGATACCAGAAAATGGCAATTTCCAGAAAATTTAAAGAAAATCTAACACAATGATGTAGCGGATCACGGTTGCCACTCGAGCCAAAAAGAATCTACCAAAATTGGGAGAAAATTTTACCAAACAAAACAACCTTATTTTGTCAAATTTTATTTATATTTTTTATTTGTTTCTATAGAAAATGTTGTCAAAATTTTATTTTTATAGAAAATGTTGTCAAAATTTTAATTTTTATGGAAAGTTTTGTCAAAATTGTATTATAGAAAATGTCAAAATATTTTTGTGGAATATTTTGTCAAAATATAATTTTTGTAGAAAATTTTGTCAAAATTGTATTCCCATAGAAGAATTATCAAAATATTATTTCTAACGGAAATTTTCTCAAAATCTTATTTCTGTAGAAAATTTGTGTAGTACCTCTTAGTTGGAGAGGAATATTTGGCAAAATCTACCAAATCATCAAGAATACTACCAATCTACCAAACAGTAAAATATCTAACATTTTTGGTAGAATTCAATAGGAAATTTTGTCAAAATTTCATTTCAATAAGAAATTTTGTCAAAATTTCATTTCAATAAGAAATTTTGTCAAATTTTCATTTCAATAAGAAATTTTGTCAAAATTTCTTTTCAATAAGAAATTTTGTCAAAATTTCATTTCAATAAGAAATTTTGTCAAATGTTCATTTCTGTAGAAAATTTTGTCAAATTTTCATTTCTGTAGAAAATTTTGTCAAATTTTCATTTCTGTAGAAAATTTTGTCAAAATTGTATTGTATAGAAAATTTTGTCGAAATTTTAATTTTTAAGGTAAAATTTTGTCAAAATTTTATTTTTATAGAAAATATCAAAATTTTGTTCTTGTAGAAAATCATGTCAAAATTTTAGTTCTATAAAAAATTTTGCCAAATTTTATTTCTAATGAAAATTATGTCAACATTTATTTTATTTCCAAAGAAAATTTTGTAAAAATTTTATTCAAAATTTCGTCTCAATTTTATCCCCATAGAAGAGTTATCAAAATTTTATTTCTAAAGAAATTCTTGTCAAAATTTTATTTATATAGAAAAATTTATCAAATTTTTAATTTTTATGGAAAATTTTGTCAAAATTTAAATTTTTACGGAAAATTTTGTCAAAATTAAATTTCTATGGAAAATTTTGACAAAATTTAAAATCTTTAGAAAATGTTTTGTTATTTTTAGAAAATGTTTTGTTATTTTTAATAAATTTGAAAAAAAAAATATTAACTGATTTGTATCATGCAATTGGTAAACTATTTTCGCTAACATTTTGTAAAATAAAGTGACATATATCTCACTTTTGCTTGGTCTTAGGAATTAATTGTGTTCAATTAATGATTTTTCTATAAAAGTTGCCTGGCAACATTGCCATAGACGGCAGATATATTTTACAGCGCATGGAACTCGCAACTTATGTATGTATCTGCCACAACGACACTTACGTGTTTATGAATGCACTTTTACTCACCGCCAATTTGGTAGCCATTGAATAATGAACCAAAGGGCTGATATTTTCGGAGTTTGGTAAATAAAGCATCTCTTACGGCTTCGAAATTTTTAGCATATCGTTCCCGTTCTTTATCTATGTTAATAAATTTATTTACTTTAATTAAAACCGATTCTAAATTGCGTTCCACAGTGTAGTCCATTGTATTTGGTGTACTATGGTTCTATTCGCCGCAGAGTTTATTTCACGAATGTGAGAGATTGTTGTTTGATCAACTTACTTTATTATTTTGTGAGTGGTTCTCAACAGTGTTGCCATTAAATTGCTTAAAAAACGCTTAATTTTGATCATTTTTTTTCCTTTTTTTTTTGTTTTAAAATAATTATTAAAAATATATTATTGTTAAAGAAAATAGTTTAAAGGTCGACTTTTGACAAAATTTTCTATAGTAATAACATTTTGTCAAAAGTTTCTATAGAAATAAAATTTTGACAAAATTTTCTATACAAGTAAAATTTTGACAAAATTTTCTATAGAAATAAAATTTTGACAAAATTTTCTATAGAAATAAAATTTTGACAAAACTTTCTATAGAAATAAAATTTTGACAAAATTTTCTATAGAAATAAAATTTTGACAAAATTTTCTATAGAAATAAAATTTTGACAAAATTTTCTATAGAAATAAAATTTTGACAAAATTTTCTATAGAAATAAAATTTTGACAAAATTTTCTATAGAAATAAAATATTGACAAAATTTTCTATAGAAATAAAATTTTGACAAATTTTTCTATAGATATAAAATTTTGATAAAATTTTCTATTGATATAAAATTTTGACAAAATTTTCTATTGAAATAAAATTTTGACAAAATTTTCTACAGAAATAAAATTTTGACAAAATTTTCTATAGAAATAAAATTTTGACAAAATTTTCTATAGAAATAAAATTTTGACAAAATTTTCTATAGAAATAAAATTTTGACAAAATTTTCTATAGAAATAAAATTTTGACAAAATTTTCAATGGAAATAAAATTTTGACAAAATTTTGACAAATTTTCAATAGAAATAAAATTTTGACAGAATTTTGACAAAATTTTCTATAGAAATAAAATTTTGACAAAATTTTCTATAGAAATAAAATTTTGACAAAATTTTCTATAGAAATAAAATTTTGACAAAATTTTCTATTTAAATAAAATTTTGACAAAATTTTCTATCGAAATAAAATGACAAAATTTTCTATAGATAGAAAATTTTGACAAAATTTTCTATAGAAATAAAATTTTGACAAAATTTTCTATAGAAATAAAATTTTGACAAAATTTTCTATAGAAATAAAATTTTGACAAAATTTTCTATAGAAATAAAATTTTGACAACATTTTCATAGAAATAAAATTTTGAGAAAATTTTCTACAGAAATAAAATTTTCACAAAATTTTCTATTTAAATAAAATTTTGACAAAATTTTCTATAGAAATAAAATGTTGACAACATTTTCTATAGATAGAAAATTTTGACAAAATCTTCTATAGAAATAAAATTTTGACAAAATTTTCTATAGAAAAACAATTTGGACAAAATTTTCTATAGAAATAAAATTTTGACAAAATTTTCTATAGAAATAAAATGTTGACAATATTTTCTATAGAAATAAAATTTTGACAAAATTTTCTATTGAAATAAAATGTTTACAAAATTTTCTATAGAAAAACAATTTGGACAAAATTTTCTATAGAAATAAAATTTTGAAAAAAAATTATATAGAAATAAAATTTTCACACAATTTTCTATAGAAATAAAATTTTGACAAAATATTTTTTTTTGTTTGGTATTTTGTGGTAAATTTTGGTAGATTATATTTGGCTATAGTGGAATTCGTTGCAAATTTATCTTATTGTTAAGGCTTATAAAGAATGATGTTTCTGACGAAATGACTCTTCACTTTCTTGGATCGGTCTCATCTGGAGTACGCTTCTGTACTATGGCCCAAGGGCTCTTTTCAGAGAAGTGGGATCCTTACTGACCCACATATTAACCGCACACAATTTTAGAGTACTTACTGACTCGCTGTTAACCTTACACTGAAGGAAGCCATTGCACAGGAAAAAACCCCAATATCGGTACATTACATTAACCCTTAAATGCGCACTGTATCTTTTAAGATACAACCAGAAAAAATTCTTACGTCTTAAAATTCCGAATTCTATGAATTCATGTTTGTTGTATTTAATACATCACAACGCCGTTTCTAAAATAATATTTTCCGGAAAATTTGTTGTACTTCAGAGTAATCTTCAGTCAAAACTAAAAATGAAAGTGAGATGAAAGTAATGGTGGTAAAATAGCTGTGAAATGTAAATATATCACTATTCTCTAATAAAATCAAATTGTTTATTTGTAAATAAAAACTTGGTTCGAGTCGTATCGTATTTTTTAAGATACAACTATTAATTTAAAAAAAAAAACACATTTTTTTACTTTGTATGTAGATATTCTTTATTTACCTTTTTGCATATTACATATTTTTTCGGGGGAATCGGTGACCTTGTGCATTTAAGGGTGAAAGCAGCTTTAAAATGTGAATGGATTTACGATTATTTTAACATATTTTTGTCATCTTCTAAACAGTCATTTTGTTCACACAAAATATTGTGTCACTTGAAATTATAACACTTTGTTTCACCTTGACATTTAGACTGTTCACCTTCTCCTTCATCTCTAGATCCTTTTCTTCTTTTGTCTCAAGTGTTCTTTGGTTCACCTTGTTATTACATTCCATACATGCTTCTCTTTCATTTCGATTTACTAAAATTATACAAACACTCCCAAATTATACTCTATTTGTATTATAATGTTATATAAATATAAATATAAATCTGAATATAAATATAAATATAAAAATAAATATAAAAATAAATATAAATATAAAAATAAATATAAATATAAATATAAATATAAATATAAATATAAATATAAATATAAATATAAATATAAATATAAATATAAATATAAATATAAATATAAATATAAATATAAATATAAATATAAATATAAATATAAATATAAATATAAATATAAATATAAATATAAATATAAATATAAATATAAATTTAAATATGTATATGGATATTTTTATATATCTATTATTTTCCGTTTTGGTGGTAAATCCGAACCTAGTACCCACCTTAGCCCCTATGAATATGGACCCCATAAAAATGAGCCCCAAAACCTAAATGAAGTGGCATTCTAGTAAATTATATGAAAAACAACAACACCAAATTTTTATGTTTTTTTATATTTTATGGAAATAAACGTTTATATTATGAAAATAAACCCTAACGGTCTAAATGAAAATGAACCCTAGCATCGCTTTTGAAATTGTCCTTCAACCAGGGCCTTTTTCGCTTTTTGGGATTTGACAATTGTGGCAACTATTCACCTTTTTGTTTGTTCTGAATAGCAAAGAAGAGGTTTACAAATTATGAAAATAGAAAATTCAAATTAAAAATTAATTTTCTAAAATTATATATTTTTGGGGCGACATTTAATGAATTTGGGAATTCCATGGAATATAAATACACTTTTGGAAATAATCAAAATTAAAGTTCTTATTAATGTTAGACAGACTTTTAAAATTATTGCTTGGATCTTGTCCAGGCAACTCACGTACCATACAGAAACTTGGTTATATTAAATTGACATCTTTTTGGGTAAATTTCCAATTTTTTAAACTTAAGAAGTGTGACCTTAGTATAGCATAAAATCCTTTGCATTATACACGCAAAGAAAAAAAGTTTGGAAAATGTGTACCGAAAACGTTTTTCTTTTGTTAGAGTTTTTTTTGAATTTGTTCGAAAATTTTAAAGTTTTATCACAAAAAAAAATCGTTTGTTACAACATTTTTATTTTTTTCAATAAAAAAAAATATTTTTGAACCAACAACACAGTCCATTTCGTTTATACCAAGCACTGTTCTTTTCTAACTTTAAGTCTTTAATAAGACACATTTTACAGTTCATAGTAAAAATTTAATATAGTAGTATGTAATGTGGAACATTTTTTCGGAATTTTCCGAACATATCTGGAATATATGTAAAAAAAAGTTCGGTCGAAGCAGGGCTCGAACACACGACCCTTGGCATGCAAGGCGTACGTAGCAACCACTGCTCCACGGTGCCCAACTAAATGTTTGTTTCTGTTAAATAAAGTTTGTTTAATCAGCTCGTGGCCGCCGTAAGCTATGCTATATTAATATAACTTATATGGATAATTATCTATTGATGACAATAACAGCTACGTAGCTCAGTGGATAGTGTGCTGGCTTACAAATTGCATGGTTCGCGGTTCGATTCTCCGTGCAGGCGAAAGGTAGAATTTAAAAAATTTATAAAATCGAATAATTTCTTCTACATTGGTTTGCATTACAGAAAATGTGCTAAGAACTAAAAAACATCGTGGAAGTGGGAAAACTGTGAGGGAAAATTCTATTAACCAGAAAAGATTGTTTTTTGAGTTAGTCTTTATGAAATTGTTTTTACATCCTGGAAAAGAATCAACGTTTATCACAAAAAGTATATACTTTTCTCCCAAAGAAACTCCATTACAGCGAAAAGCAAATGAGAAACGAACTTTGTTTGTCTAAAATTTCGTTTGGGAGGAAAGAATTATTTTTTTGCGTGTACCCATTATACTTACAAAATAGTTTGAAAACTCTTTTTTGCGCATGTATGGATAAACAATTTGCGGCAGCATCTAGTTCTCTTTTAGCACTTGCGACACACTGTAGCATTTCTCTTAATTGGATAGAAGAAAGCCTATCATACATATTTAAACGTTGGTCCCAATAGAATGGCAAGTTTTCATCTATCAAAGTTTTCTGCATGTCCCCAAACATCTGAAAATTAAAATTTCATTAATATTTCAATTTCAAAAAAATGTAGGAAATTTTGTCAGAATTTCATTTCATTTCTATAGGAAATTTTGTCGAAATTTCATTTTTATAGGAAATTTTGTCAAAATTACATTTATGTAGGATATTTTTGTCAACATTTCATTTCTATAGGAAATTTTGTCAAAATTTCATTTCTATAGGAAATTTTGTCAAAATTTCATTTCTATAGGAAATTTTGTCAAAATTTCATTTCTATAGGAAATTTTGTCAAAATTTCATTTCTATAGGAAATTTTGTCAAAATTTCATTTCTATAGGAAAACATTTGTCAAAATTTTATTTCTATAGGAAAACATTTGTCAAAATTTTATTGCTGTAGGAAATTTTGCATTTCTGTAGGAAATTTTGTCAAAATTTCATTTCTATAGGAAACATTTGTCAACATTTCTTTGCTTTATGAAATGAAATTTTGTCAAAATTTCACTTCTATAGGAAGTTTTGTCAAAATTTCACTTCTATAGGAAGTTTTGTAAAAATTTAATTTCTATAGGAAATTTTGTCCAAATTTCATTTCTATAGGAAATTTTGTCAAAATTTCATTTCTATAGGAAATTTTGTCAAAATTTCATTTCCATAGGAAATTTTGTCAAAATTTCATTTCTATAGGAAATTTTGTCAAAATTTCATTTCTATAAAAAAATTTGTCAAAATTTTATTGCTGTAGGAAATTTTGCCAAATTTTGCATTTCTGTAGGAAATTTTGTCAAAATTTCATTTCTATAGGAAACATTTGTCAAAATTTCTTTGCTTTATGAAATGAAATGAAATTTTGTCAAAATTTCATTTCTATAGGAAATTTTGTCCAAATTTCATTTCTATAGGAAATTTTGTCAAAATTTCATTTCCATAGGACATTTTGTCAAAATTTCATTTCTATAGGAAATTTTGTCCAAATTTCATTTCTATAGGAAATTTTGTCCAAATTTCATTTCTATAGGAAATTTTGTCAAAATTTCATTTCTATAGGAAATTTTGTCAAAATTTCATTTCTATAGGAAATTTTGTCAAAATTTCATTTCTATAGGAAATTTTGTCAAAATTTCATTTCTATAGGAAATTTTGTCAAAATTTCATTTCTATAGGAAATTTTGTCAAAATTTCATTTCTATAGGAAATTTTGTCAAAATTTCATTTCTATAGGAAATTTTGTCAAAATTTCATTTCTATAGGAAATTTTGTCAAAATTTCATTTCTATAGGAAATTTTGTCAAAATTTCATTTCTATAGGAAATTTTGTCAAAATTTCATTTCTATAGGAAATTTTGTCAAAATTTCATTTCTATAGGAAATTTTGTCAAAATTTCATTTCTATAGGAAATTTTGTCAAAATTTCATTTCTATAGAAAACTTTGTCAAAATTTAAAATTTTATAATGAAATCTTTTTTAGAATTTTCACATTTTAGGATTTTTTCAAAACTTTATTTCTATAGGATTTTTTTTCAAAATTTCAATCTATATAGGGAATTGTGTCAAAATTGTTTAGCTATACAAAATTTTATCTATGTTCTCAGCTCTAAGAAATCTTGTCAAAATTTAATTTCTGTGGAACTTTTTTTTACTATTTCATTTTAGAGCATATTTTAGAGCATATTCTCCACATTTTCGTCACTTACCTCTAGAATTATATGCATCAACGAGTTTTTCCAATACGATTGGTTTTCTCGTGAAATTTTCCACAGAAATATTGTCTTTATATAATAGCTTTTCATATTGTGCATATTTGGATGGGCATCACGGAATTTCTTCATAATTCGTAAAGCATTTTTTAAATTGTAATTAAAATTAATGAGTTTCTGTTCTTGCCTATAAAACGAAGATCGAAATGATGTATAATTCCGATTGGCGGCCGAGTGTATAGGCTTTGGAATGGCCTCCCATTGTCCAACATTGGCTCGAACTACACTTTGTTTCTCGTCCAACAGGATGCCAGGAACAAAATCTACAGAATACTGAAATCCATGGCCTAAAACTTCAATTGTATGTGCTGGTCCTTGCCTGGTGTATTTAAGCTTCGACAATCGGAAACTCGAATTCATATCTGCTGCTAATACTTTAGAAAAACAGCTTTGGAAATAGGCTTGCAATTTATTTACAATCAAGTAATTGCGTTCATCTAACCATCGACCTTTTAAATATTTATATATAATTGCATTTTGAGTCTCTTTGTGAATTTTATGTAAGACCTTGGTAAAGTCCAAATGAACATTTCCCGGCAGGTCGCAATCTTCGAGAACGTTGATTAGTTTATTTTCCGGAAATTGTATGTGAAATACCAGATCGAATTCATTTGGAGTGGAGACTTTCAAATTATCACCATAACTTCCTGGGGATTAAAGGAATGTAGAAAATTGAGCAATAACATAAATACTACATGACGCAGAGAAGGAATATGATTTTTGTCCCCAAAAATATTGTTTTCACGCCAAACATATACATGGTTGTAGAAATCAGATACAACACACAAATTTTTTTTTTCTGATTCAATCACGAAATTAATTGATACAACTATTTTTTTTTAATTGAAACGTCTTCAATCACAGAAATGAGTATCGATTAAAAAATTAATTGAAAGTCAATTAAAAAATTGAATTGATGCAATTCAAATTAATTAAATTTTTAATTGAATATTTTTTAACACTCAATTAAGACTTTATTTGGAAAATTTATAGGAAATTTGGCCGAAATTTCAATTTTTATACGAATTTTTTGAAAACTTTACTTTATGATTTTTGTCAAAATTTCATTTCTATAGGAAATTTGGTCAAAATTTCATTTCTATAGGAAATTTTGTCAAAATTTCGTTTCTATAGGAAATTTTGTCAATATTTCGTTTCTATAGGAAATTTTGTCAAAATTTCATTTCTATAGGAAATTTTGTTAAAATTTCATTTCTATAGGAAATTTTGTCAAAATTTCATATCTATAGGAAATTTTGTCAAAATTTCATTTCTCTAGGAAATTTTGTCCATAATAGGATTTTTTTTCAAAATTTCATTTTTATAGGAAATTTTGTCAAAATTTAATTTTTTAGTAAATTTTGTCAAAATTTCTTTTCTATAGGAAATTTTGTCAAAATTTCATTTTTATAGAAAATTTTGTCAAAATTTCATTTCTATCGGAGATTTTGTCAAAATTTCATTTCTATAGGAAATTTTGTCAAAATTTCATTTCTATAGGAAATTTTGTCAAAATTTCATTTCTATAGGAATTTTTGTAAAAATTTCATTTCTATAGGAAGTTTTGTCAAAATTTAATTTCTCTAGGAAATTTTGTCAAAATTTAATTTCTCTAGGAAATTGTTTCAAAATTTCATTTCTATAGGAAATTTTATCAAAATTTCATTTCTATAGGAAATTTTGTCAAAATTTCATTTCTATAGGAAATTTTGTCAAAATTTCATTTCCATAGGAAATTTTGCCAAAATTTCATTTCTATAGGAAATTTTGTCCAAATTTTTTTCTATAGGAAATTTTGTCCAAATTTCATTTCTATAGAAAATATTGTCAAAATTTGCTCAATTATGACTTTAATTGGGAAAAATGTCGTGAAATTGTTATCTGTTTTTTCTGTTTTTTCACATTTGCTTTATTCATTCTCAAAAATCTTTGTTTGTTTTCTCAATCGATACAATTATTTCAATGGGTTATCTACTCCATGAAATACAAATTTGTATTTCATAAATATTAAGGCCCTCCTTTAGAAATACCATCGAATCCAATAGGGGGGGGTTTCCTGGAACGGTTGGCAATTAAAATTTGCTGAATAATAATTCTCCTAAGTAATTCTCATAAAATATCAGTTATTGCTTGCATTCTATTATCGAAATAAATAAACATTTGTACACAGTGGGAAGAAAATAATTACAATTGAAGATAATTCTCCCAAGTCAGTAGAAAATTCATTGATCTGAATGAAATGAAGTAAAATTTTCGTAGAATAAGGAGATGGCCATAAAGAAACAGGATTGTTTTACTCAAAACGTTATGATCCGTAAACGGACGGCTATTAAATTTATAATGAAACTTTATGTCACTTTTTGGAAACTCTCAACCGTAACTCGGTATATAAGACATCTGTTTATGCGAAGTGTTCTCCATTCAAACGACCATATCTTTATACACTGCGCCACACTGTGGAACAGGATATAGCGCCCATATATATCTTTCTCCCGTAGAATTATCATTCTGGATATACATGTCAATTTTCCAAAATCAATAGGGATCGTCTTTGAGCCGAAACAGGACCCTATACCAAATTTTAGAACAATCGGACTAAAACTGCGAGCTGTACTTTGCACACAAAAATACATCAACAGACAGACAGACAGACGGACAGACAGACAGACGGACATCGCTAAATCGACTCAGAATTTAATTCTAAGCCGATCCGTATACTAAAAAGTTGGTCTATGATTACTCCTTCTTGGCGTTACATACAAATGCACAAACTTATTATACCCTGTACCACAGTAGTGGTGAAGGGTATAAATATGGGAAACATTTAAATTCCAAGCAATTTTAAGGAAACTTCGCAAAAGTTTATTTATGATTTATCGCTCAATATATACACGGTTGAGAAAGACTGTTTTTCATATGTTTGGCTATAAACATTATATGTTTGGAACACAAATTTTTAAACACAATATTATTGAGTGCAAGCATATAATGTTCATAAACTAGCATAACATGTTTGGGACATATATGTTAATATGTTAGAACATATTATGTTTGGGACATAAAATGTTTTTAAATATAATATGCTTGGATGCAAACATATATTAATTTAGAAATAGCCTATAAACATATATGTGTTTAGTAGCTTGGAGCGCTATTTAACAGGGAGCGATATTGAATTAAGTTGGTGGTTGTTGCTTGTTATTACAAAATTAACATTTTATTTTTCCTTGGGCAATTGATCAGCTACTTCTTTGATCCTTACAAACTGTGTGGTCCGCTGCTCGAATCCCCGTCCGGCAAAAGGTAAAATTAAAATAAAAAAAATCATACAATTGAATAATTTCTTCTACAATGTTTGTATTACAGAAAAAGGTGCTAAGAACTAAAAAATCTCGTGGAAGTGAGAAAGATGTGGGGGAATATACAATTGGGCAGAAACAAAATTTTGAGCATTCAGGTCGAAAACCTATGTTGTTAGCACCTATATTACCATAATTCATTATGATTGTAAATATATAAATAAATAAATAAAATTTTGAGCACAATATTGTTTGGGAGAATTTTTTTTAAGCATATAATATTTTTGGGTGCAAAATGCTTCCAAACATATTATATGTTCACATAATAACATATTGTTTTTTGGAAAACAACATTATTGAATTTGGATGCAAAAATACAAAATGTTTGGAAATTGACTACCCAAACATATATTGTTTAGACCAATATGCTTTCAAACATATTATATATTGGAAGAGATCAAACATATAAATGTTTGGGCAATAGCCAAAAATGTATATGCTTGAAGCAAAATATGTTTGGGAGTATATGTTACAGAAGCGATTTTTTGTGAGCGTGTATGTATTAGAAGATTAGGAAAATTAGAGTAAGTTTTACAACTTTTCGACTAAGAAGTGGCGATTTAACAAGGAAAATGTTGGTATTTTGACCATTTTTGTCGAAATCAGAAAAACATATATATGGGAGCTATATCTAAATCTGAACCGATTTCAATCAAATTTGGCACACATGACTATATTACTAATTGTACTCATAGTGCAAAATTTCAACCAATTTGGGCCAAAACTCTGGCTTCTGGGGCCATATAAGTCCATATCGGGCGAAAGATATATATGGGAGCTATAGCTAAATCTGAATCGATTTCATCCAAACTTGGCACGCATAGCTACAATACTAAATCTACTCCCTGTGCAAAATTTCAACCAAATTGGGCCAAAACTCTGGCTTTTAGGACCATATTAGTCCATATCGGGCGAAAGATATATATGGGAGCTATATCTAAGGGCGTTTTCGTTTCGCAAATAATATGTTGCCTTGGTGTTACACTACTTTTTCCCTCATTGTGGTTTCGCCCAAATGATAGTGCCATTCCAAAGTTATTATTAATTCATAACATTTTGAGGGGTACAGGAACCAAAATTTATGACAGTGTCCTTCATATGTGGCTATCAATTTCGAGAATGTTGCACCTTTTTTCCCAATCGAAATCGCCATAAATCTGAACCGATTTCAATCGAATTTTGCACACTTGACTATACTACTAAGTGTTATGTTTGTACAAAATTTCAAGCAAATCGGTATAAAACTCTGGCTGCTGGGTCCATATTAGTGAATATCGGGTGAAAGATATATATGGGAGCTATATCTAAATCTGAACCGATTTCTTCCAAAATCAATAGGGTTCTATTCTGACCCAAATTAGGAACATGTGCCAAATTTGAAGGCGATTGGGCTTAAATTGCGACCTAGACTTTGATCACAAAAATGTGTTCACAGACAGACGGACGGATGGACGGACGGACCGACAGATGGACATGGTTATATCAACTCAGGGACCCACCCTGAGCATTATTGCCAAAGACACCATGTGTCTATCTCGTCCCCTTCTGGGTGTTACAAACATATGCACTAACTTATAATACCCTGTTCCACAGTGTGGCGCAGGGTATAATTAATTGATCCAATTGAAAAATTAATTGATACTATTAATTAATTTTCGTGATTGATTTTTGTTTGTTCAGTCAAAATTTTCTAAAAGTAATTTATATTTTCTTATTAAAATTAAAAATTAACCAAAATTTTTCTTCCTGGGGGGATCACTGTTTTTTCAGTGTAGTGCAATATAGTAGCAGAAGTAATGATATGCCTTCATAGGACGGAAGACAACTTTTTAAGCATACACTAAAAAGTATTTTTCGGATTTCATTTGAAAAATGTAAGAAAATATATAAAATTCTACTAAAGTGTAGATGTACACTGAAAAAAATATTTATTCAAGATTACACAAACTGAATTCTAGGATGCTCAATTTACACAATATTAAAGACAAATTTCTTTAAAATAATGAAATTTTAATTAAAAGAAAGTTAATCTTTGCTTTTTTATTAAATTTAGGACACAAATTTGGAAAATTTTGCGACCCTTCGTTAAAGTCGTATGTCTTCGAACTAAGACTAATTTTTCATTAAAGTCAAAAAAATGATTTATAGAAATAGTCCTTAAATTTACTGAAATATTGAATTTTCAAATTTTAAATAAAAACTCAAATATACACGAAAAAAAATTGTTCTTATTCAATCACAAAATTTATTGATCCAATTAATTTTTTAATTGAAATGTCTTCAATCACGAAAATGATAGTATCAATCACATTTTCGTGATTGGACATTACAAAAATACGTGATTAAAAAATTAAATGATTTCATTAGCAAATTTCAATAAATTTTTTTAATTGATTCAATTAAAAATTTAATTGATGTTGATTGCAAAAACCCAATTAATTTTTTTTTATTAAAATCGTAAATATTTTAAAAAAATTTCTTAAATGACTTAGTATTTTGACTTACAGCCAGTTTCTGTATGTCGAACGAGCTATATCGATCGACCGAAATGCATAAAAACAGCTGATTTTTTGTTATAAATTCAGCTGTTTGCTTTCATTTCAGTCGATCGCGAAAACAGGCTGTTAGTCTTCCGAGATTGATTAAAAAGTTAATTGTATCAATTAATTTATGAATTGAAAAAATTTTCAACTTCAATGAACTTTTTAATTGGAAATATTTTTTGTGTGTACGTTAAGACTTATTTTGAATATTTTGTATCGTTGGTTCAACGTTTTTTTTTTTTTTGTAATTAAGAAAATATTTTTATATTTTGAAGTATGTGGTATAATTTGGATTTTTAACTGGTATTTGTTTGTACACGAATAGCTTTATTAATATATCGCAAAAGGAGAATAAAAATTCCACAAATGAGATCTGTATCTTAATTTTAATCTTACTGATCCTATATTTAAAGCTACATAGGCCAATAAAAAATGTATTTATTTATTTCATAGAAGAGCCATCTTTGGTTCGGAATCCATATCAAAAACTTTAAGGGAAGGTCAAAATCTTTGGATCCAAGTAAACATTTTTTGAATGTATGTAAATACTAACAATACAGGCACATAGCTTATGGCAAATTCCACTTTTGAAATATATTTTTGTTTTTTTTTTATTCCTTTATTTACACGTTAAAAAAAATATATTTTTTTTAATATCCAGTGCAACACTTTATGACCCCGACCACTGTTTGGAAATAACCGCTCACATAAATAGTACTCCATTTACTCACCACCCATCTGATAGCCCCTAAATAGTGAGCCAAAAGGTTCAAATTTCCTTAAATTTCCAAATATATGAATTTTTAATGCCTCGAAATGTGTAGCATACTGCTCACGATCTTTATCAATGTTTATAAATTTATTAATATTTATTAATATCCCCTCTAAATTTGGTTGGAGACCGGCAAACATTTTTATTGTATCTTAGTGTTCTGTACAGTTTGGTATTCGTTTCTTGACTGAAATAGAGGGTGGCCAAAAGATTTCAATTAAGTTTCATTTTACAAAGTTGCCAAATTTCATATACAGCTGAATCCTATTTTCATGGAGAAAAATCCCCTTATTAGAATGTCGGGTTCCCATGTAATAAATGAAGTACACTGAAACAAATATTGTCGTGAGGTCAAAGATTTCATGTCCTTAAAATACAAACGCAAATTTTGCTTAGCATAGAAGATGCATTTCTCTGATATAAAGATTTTTTTCCTTGTCCAATAGTCGATAAACTTTTCAATGAAGTCGTATTGTCCTCATAATTAAGTGCTTTGACTTAAAAATGGGTATCATAACATGAAAGAAAAAATTTTTGGGCTAAGGTCAACTTGACTTTAATAATTCAAAAAAATTCTTTAAAATTAATGAAATTGTCTTTAAATTTGTTGTCTTTTTGCATCTTGACTACATAGCAAAAAATCGTTCAAATATAGGACATGTTTTTCAACACCTTATTTTAAAGACGGTTTTTACTTGAAACATAGCATAATTTCTACAGACTTCTTTCGAGTCTGAGTTTAGAAAATAAAGTTGTCGTTAACTCGTTTTTAAAGGACTTTGATAGTATATGAAGAAAAAAAACTGAAAAACAGCCTGTTTCTGTATGTCGAATGAACTCTGTCGAGCGACTAAAATGGAAACAAACAGCTGAATTTTTAACCAAAAAGCAGCTGTTTCTATACATTTCAGTCGATCGATTGAACTCGTTCGACCTACAGAAACAGGCTGTAAAATTTGCTTCCTAAAAGCAAGAACAAAAAACCCAAATTTAAAAGAAAATTGTGTCTTAAAAGTATTCTTACTTGTATTCTCCGCAATACCAAAATTTTTAAAGTAAAGACAAAATCTTTGGAACCGGGCATGCTTTTTTTCAGTGTATGTAAACAAAACCATGTCGAATAACGATGGGCGATATATTGAAAGAAAATTTTCCATTTGAGTAAAATTTTGAGAAAATATTCGATAGAAATAAAATTTTGAGAAAATATTCGATAGAAATAAAATTTTGAGAAAATTTTCTATAGAAATAAAATTTTGAGAAAATTTTCTATAAAAATAAAATTTTGAGAAAATTTTCTATAGGAATACAATTTTGAGTGAATCTTCTATAGAAATAAAATGTTAACAAAATTTTCTATAGAAACAAAAATTTTACAAAATTTTGTATAGAAATAAAATTTTGGGAAATATTTTGTACAAAAAAATACATATCGAGAAAATATTCGATAGAAATAAAATTTTGAGAAAATTTTCTATAGAAATAAAATGTTGAGAAAATTTTCTATAGGAATACAATTTTGAGAAAATTTTCTATAGAAATAAAATTTTAACAAAATTTATAAAAATAAAATTTTAACAAAATTTTGTATAGAAATAAAATTTGTACAGAAATTAAATATTGAGAAAATATTCGATAGAAATAAAATTTTGACAAAATTTTCTATAGAAATAAAATTTTGACAAAATTTTCTATAGAAATAAAATTTTGACAAAATTTTCTATAGAAATAAAATTTTGAGAAAATTTTCTATAGGAATACAATTTTGAGAGAATTTTCTATAGAAATAAAATTTCAACAAAATTTTCTATAGAAACAAAAATTTTACAAAATTTTTTATAAAAATACAATTTTAACAAAATTTTGTATAGAAATAAATTTTTGGGAAATATTCGATAGAAATGAAATTTTGAGAAATTTTTCTATAGAAATAAAATTTTGAGAAAATTTTCTATAGAAATAAAATTTTGACCAAATTTTCTATAGAAATAAATTTTGAGAAAAATTTCTATAGAAATAAAATGTTGAGCACATTTTCCATAGAAATAAAATTTACAGAAAATTTTCTACAGAAATAAAATTTTGAGAAAATTTTCTATAGGAATACAATTTTGAGAGAATTTCTATAGAAATAAAATTTTAACAAAATTTCTATAGAAACAAAAATTGTACAAAATTTTTTATAAAAATACAATTTTAACAAATTTTTATATAGAAATAAAATTTTTGGGAAATATTTTGTACAGAAATTAAATATCGAGAAAATATTCGATAGAAATAACATTTTGAGAAAATGTTCTATAGAAATACAATTTTGAGAAAATTTTCTATAGAAATAAAATTTTGACAAAATTTTCTATAGAAATAAAATTTGTAGAAAATTTTCTATAAAAATAAAATTTTGAGAAAATTTTCTATAGGAATACAATTGTGAGAGAATTTTCTATAGAAATAAAATGTTAACAAAATTTTCTATAGAAACAAAAATTTTACAATTTTTTTTAAATACAATTTTAACAAAATTTTGTATAGAAATAAAATTTTGGGAAAGGATTTTGTACAGAAATTAAATATCGAGAAAATATTCGATAGAAATAAAATTTTGAGAAAATTTTCTATAGAAATAAAATGTTGACAAAATTTTCTATGGAAAAAAATTTGTAGAAAATTTTCTATAAAAATAAAATTTTGAGAAAATTTTCTATAAAAATAAAATTTTGAGAAAATTTTCTATAAAAATAAAATTTTGAGAAAATTTTCTATAAAAAAAATTTTGAGAAAATTTTCTATAGGAATACAATTTTGAGAGAATTTTCTATAGAAATAAAATTTTAACAAAATTTGCTATAGAAACAAAAATTTTACAAAATTTTTTATAAAAATACAATTTTATAAAAATTTTGTATAGAAATAAAATTTTGGGAAATATTTTGTACAGAAATTAAATATCGAGAAAATATTCGATAGAAATAAAATTTTGAGAAATTTTTCTATAGAAATAAAATTGTGAAAAAATTTTTAGAAATCGGTTTTTATAAACAGCACCATCACTGATGCAACTCCAGAACGCACGAACCGGTTTTCACAGTTTTCCATTCGTTCGAAAGTCTGTGTCGGTTTGTGTGAAGTTTATAGCAAAGAAAATTCAAGAAAAGTTTCAACGGAAAATCTTTTTTTACATACAGGGCACATTACAAAAAATTATAAATTGAATTTATCGCAGTTGCTTTTGTTATAAAATAATTTTTTTTTTTTTACATGAAAAATGTTCGGAGAACGTAGAGGGTAATAATGTGGTGAAAATATGCTGCCTCATTTTTTGATATCTGGTGGGAGAGGACATTCCCCGATTTTTTTCAAAATTGGGCCAAATTTCTCCGATTTGGGTGAACTTTCCAAGGAATGTTAGGGGCGATGTCGAGACAGAGACCCGCTACTTTATTTTTCGATATTTGGTCGCGGAGTTGGACCACCTGTTTATACGATTTTTGTTTAAAGTACAGTAAAAAAATCTCTGATTTACTTGAGATTTACAGAGAACACGTCGTGAGGTTATGAATATATGTTATGGGGTACCTGAATTTTTAATATTTGGGCGGGAAGGTGACCTCCCCCTTGCCCGACTTTCTGAAAATTGGAACAAAATTATCCGATTTGTTGAAATTTTCAGGGAATGGTTTAAGGGGGCGTCTAGGCAAAGAACAGCTACTTTATTTTTCGATATTTGTCCGATGAGGGGGGGGGGCTCCCCTTTGTCCAACATTTTTTAAAGTACAGTATGAGATATATAATTTTTTAATATTTGGTCGTGGAGAAATAAAAGGGCACAAGGAGACCTCATTTCTCCTCAAGTACAAACCGTAAAATAATTAAACTTTTCCAATTTACTTGAAATGTACAAAGGATGTGGGGTAGGTTATATTGTTATAATGGGTATCTGATTTTGTGATATTCGGAAGGAAAGAGGGGCCTCCCCTTGCCCTACTGTTTTAAAAATTTGCCTTTGATTTGCTTGAGATTTTCTGGGACGTCTACACAATATACGATATATCATTTCTCGATATTTGGACGGGGAGGAAGACCTCGTCTAAAACTGAAAAAAAACTATAATTCTCAATTATAGGTTAAAAAACAAAAAATTGGTTGCAAGGAAACACCCCCTACCCGACGTTTGTTAAGCCTGTCCCTTTTACATCTTCATAACCGCCCTATTTCTGTATATAAAAGAAAAATCAAATAGTCGATTTTTTCGAAATGTACGGGACACGTGTGTGGAAACCATGGAATGATTACTCAGTATTTCAGTTTTTGTGCCAGACTTCCCCTGACCCTACTTTTTAAAAGAGTTCAAATCTTTTCGAATATGTTTATAGATCTGGTTGACTAACTTAACGAAAATATGCTTCGGGAGGCGCAGCGAAGCGGGCCGGGTTACTCTAGTTTTCTATAAAACTAAAATTTTGACCAAATTTTCTATAGAAATAAAATTTAGAGAATATTTTCTACAGAAATAAAATTTTTAACAAAATTTTCTACAGAAATAAAATTTTGGGAAATATTTTGTATAGAAATTAAATATTGAGAAAATATTCTATAGAAATTAAATATTGAGAAATTTTTCAATAGAAATACAATTTTGAAAAAATTTTCTATACAAATAAAATTTTCAGAAATATTTTGTATAGAAATAAAATATTGGGAAATTTTTATCTAGAAATAAAATTTTGAGAAAATTTTCAATAGGAATACAATTTTGGAAGAATTTTCTATAGAAATAGAATTTTGACAACAATTTCTATAGAAATAAAATTTTGAAAAAAATTTTCAATAG
Organism: Haematobia irritans; assembly: GCF_050003625.1. Lineage (NCBI taxonomy): Eukaryota > Metazoa > Arthropoda > Insecta > Diptera > Muscidae > Haematobia > Haematobia irritans. Next base: position 157,142,632 of record NC_134401.1, on the reverse strand, counting down.
AAATAAAATTTTGAGAACTTTTTTTATAATTCAATATCTATAAAAATTTTAATTTTCGTGTTATTTCAAACTATCAAAGTCCCTTGTACGCAAAAACAAAATCACGAAAATTTTTCAAATTAAAATCTTAATTGAGTTTTAAAAATTGTTCAATTAAAAATTTAATTGATTCGACAATTTTTTTAATTTAAATAAAAATCACACAAATTAATAGTATCAACTAATTTTTTAATTGGATCAATTAATTGTTTAATTGACTGTCAATTAATTTTTTAATTGATACTATCATTTCTGTGATTGAAGACATTTCAATTAAAAAATTAATTGGATCAATTAATTTTGTGATTGAATCAGAAAAAAAAAATTGTGTGTTATTTCTCCCAAGTCAAGCTAAAGTCGTTAAAACGTAAAAAAATTGACACATGTAAAATTCAAAGGTTTTTATAAGCCCAAAAAATTGTCACTAATAGGAGAGATCATTCATTCATTCGAAGAAAAAAATCATTTTTTGCATTCTAACCACAAAGATTTAAACAACAACTTCAAAATAAAATTGTTTAATTTGGTAGATTGTGGTAAAATTTTCTTCAACTTTACAACATTATAATTCAATTAAAAATGAGAAGTTCAAATTAAAATTGGTTTAAATTCGAGAATATCTCGATTTTTTCGTTCTAAAAAATAAATTCTTACAAATTACGAATATTTTTATTTAATTAAAATGTGAATTGGGACAGTTTAATTAAATATGTAAAAACTTTCAATCATTTTCTTAACTGAATTAATTGATTACATTTTCAACTTTGATCAACATTTCGTTTGGAAACCCTTTTTGGCCATATTATGCACTATTATGAAATCATAGTTTGGCGGGTTACCATTAATAGCACATTATAATTGTAAATCTCTGTCGGCAAATTAAAACATTATATTTTATATTTTTAAATTTTTATTAAAATTTGTAGTTGAATATTTTTGTATTTGTTTCTGCTTTTTTAATTGTTAATCTTAATGATACGTCTGTGTTTATATGCATCAAAATATATAACTTTAAACAGCAGAATAATATTGGAAATAAAAACAAGGTGGGGTGGCTGTGGGTCTTTTCTCGTTAACAAATTGTGTTCAATACAATTTTATAGGTAAATTAATTTGTTTTGTGTCTAACTACATAATATAAAATTATTCATTTGTTTTCTTATTTTTCAAAATAAATTAACTAACAACTAATATAAAAAAAAAAACATTGTAGAAATTCTTTGCAATTAAATGTCATCGTTTCGTTTACAACTATTTTAACTGACTTTGTATGCTTTGCCATAGCAATTTCTAAAATTGCAGATGTTTGAGCTTCTCAGCAAACTATAAAACGATTTGTCTGCTCGTAATTCCCATTTACAAACCACCGCCTGAACGATCGACACTGATCTTTTGTTTGAGTTGTTGAGCTTCGTGTTTGGCCTCTTCCATTTCAGCCATGCGGGCAAAACGTGAATATGCCACTTCACCAGTTTTAATGGCGGACATCATCTGCAAAGGGAATTTTTAAATTTTTTGTTTTATTTATATTTAAAGAATAAATGATCAATAAATATATACCTGTAGATATTCATCAAGCTCTACTTGACCATTCATGTTGGTGTCAATTTCTTTCAAAATTTCATGTAACTGTTCTCCGGAAATATCAGCATCACCAAAGTTCTGAAATTTGGAATTTATAAAATTTATCATTAAATAATTTATAAATAATATTAATTAATAAGAAATTTTATTTCTATAGAAAATTTGGTCAACATTTTATTTCTATAGAGAATTTTGTCAACATTTTATTTCTATAGAAAATTTTGTCAAAATTTTATTTCTATAGAAAATTTTGTCAACATTTTATTTCTATAGAAAATTTTGTTAAAATTTTATTTCTATAGAAAATTTTGTCAAAATTTTATTTCTATAGAAAATTTTGTCAAAATTTTATTTCTATAGAAAATTTTGTCAAAATTTTATTTCTATAGAAAATTTTGTCAAAAATTTATTCCTATAGAAAATTTTGTCAAAATTTTATTTCTATAGAAAATTTGGTCAAAATTTTATTTCTATAGAAAATTTTGTCAAAATTTTATTTCTATAGAAAATTTTGTCAAAATTTTATTTCTATAGAAAATTTTGTCAAAATTTTATTTTTATAGAAAATTTTGTCAAAATTTTATTTCTATAGAAAATATTGTCAAAAATTTATTTCTATAGAAAATTTTGTCAAAATTTTATTTCTATAGAAAAATTTTTGAAAATTTTATTTCTAAAGAAAATTTTGTGAAAATTTTATTTCTATAGAAAATTTTATGAAAATTTTATTTCTATAGAAAATTTTGTCAAAATATTATTTCTATAGGAAATTTTGTCTAAATTTTATTTCTTTAGAAAATTTTGTCAAAATTTTATTTCTATAGAAAATTTTGTTAAAATTTTATTTCTATAGAAAATTTTGTCCCAATTTTATTTCTATAGAAAATTTTATCAAAATTTTATTTCTATAGAAAATTTTGTCAAAATTTTATTTCTATAGAAAATTTTGCCAAAATTTTATTTCTATAGAAAATTTTGCCAAAATTTTATTTCTATAGAAAATTTTGTCAATATTTTATTTCTATAGAAAATATTGCCAAAATTTTATTTCTATAGAAAATTTTTTAAAATTTTATTTCTATAGAAAATTTGGTCAAAATTTTATTTTTATAGAAAATTTTGTCAAAATTTTATTTCTATAGAAAATTTTGTCAAAATTTTATTTCTATAGAAAATTTTGTCAATATTTTATTTCTATAGAAAATTTTGTCAAAATTTTATTTCTGTAGAAAATTTTCTCAATATTTTATTTCTATAGAAAATTTTGTCAACATTTTATTTTATTAGTTACTTGCTACTAATGCACCCATAATTACCTTAAGAGCTCTGCGAATATCATTGATCGACACATAACCCTTTCTATCCTTATCGATAAGTTGGAAGCGTTTGATGTACGTTTGAATTTCATCCTTGGATAATTTAATTGGTATTCTTTCCTTGACAGCACGGTTAACCATTAGACCCATTTCACCAGCCAAGAATTCGGAAGCTTTTTTGATTTGTTTCTGTAAATACACACACACACATCAAATTTCGATTCAATTTTTTTATCAAATATTTATCGTTTACCTCTTTCTCGTCCTTAGACCATTTCAATTCTTCACCCATAATATCGACTATTATGGGCAAAGCCTCTTGAGCAGCTTGAACATTAAGGAATGACAAACGCAAACGACGAGCAATCATATCAACAGCATTACAAGCATATTCGCGTACACCATAACGAATTTCAGCATCGATATAGGGGAAATCGGGATGAATGCGATTACCAATGATGGGCCAACGTTTGCCGGTGAGTGAAGCCATTTTGGCAACAGCAAAGGCACGATCACCATAGGATTTGGCCAAGTGTTGAGCAACTTCACATTCCAAACCGAAATCCTGTACCAAACGAATATACATGGTAGGTGTCCAGCCTTGACCACCTTCAATCTTCAAAAGAGAGGTAACAGCTTCAGGGCGTTCCGGTTTCAAATTACAAGCTAAAATTAAGAGTACGAATAATTTTTTTGATTTTTCTTCGCTTAGGTTATGGGCATTTTCCCACTCACCTTTAATAGCAGCATCAACGGTATGCTCAGCCATAGCTCTATATGTGGTCCATTTACCACCGGCAATGGTAATCAAATTCGAACTACTCACATGAACAATATGGTTACGAGCCAATGACTGAGTATCGTCTTTGTTGGGATCCGAAACCAAGGGACGAATGCCACTCCAGGCCGACAAAACATCACCACGACGAACCTCAACATCAGCATTAAGATAGTTTTTGATTTCATTTAAAATGAATTGAATTTCATCTTCGGTGGGCTTAGGTGTGTGCGTTATGTCACAGGGTAAATCTGTGGTACCAGCAATTGTTTGCCTCTGCCAGGGTAAGAAGAAAATGACACGTCCATCCGAGGTCGAAGGATCCAAAAGACCCATTTGTTCGGGACTATAATAGCCTGGCAGCACAATATGAACACCTGAGCTGGGACAGCAAATGCTTTTAACGGTGGGATCATCCATTTTGCGTATGGAATCGGTAAATGGACCGGTGGCATTGATTACACACTTGGCTTTGACGGTGAATTCTTTACCAGACATATGGTCCTTGACTTTAGCTCCACACAAGACCTTCTTGCCGGAACCATCATCCTTCTTCAAGAGTTCTTGAACTTCCACATGATTGCAAACGGTAGCACCATGACGAGCTGCTGTTAGGGCCACAGCCAAACACATGCGAGCATCATCTTGTTGACCTAAACAAAAAAAAAGCAGAAAATTCCAAATTGAATCTCCTACAATGGGCCAATACTTTAAACACCCACTTACCATCATAGTAAACAATGGCACCACATAGTTTATCTTTCTTCAACATAGGGAATAGCTCCAAAGCATCCTTTTTCGATAGATAATATGAACTCTTTACATTGCGATCTCCAGCTACCAAGTCATAGCATTTAATGCCTACCCAGTAATAGGGTACTTGCCACCATCTGTATACGCCAAAAAGGAAGAAAACGAGAGAAAATCCAAAATTATATACTCCACAAAAACTTTTATGATTTCATCAAGACATTACTGATATACGGGCAGCATAATAGGCAATGGATGAGCTAAATGAGGAGCCGAATCAAGCATATTTGCCCTCTCTTGCAAGGCTTCCTTAACCATACGGTATTGCTCGTAATCTAACTACAATAAGGCAACAAAGAAATTTACTTTTTTACAAAAACGTTCAGGCATATTGAACTACAGTGCAGAGCTCGACAAAGCCTTTTACTGTTTCACTGTGAAACTTACGCCTAAAATGGCCTTTTGCAAATAGCGAACACCGCCATGAATCAATTTGGTAGAACGGGATGAAGTACCACTGGCAAAATCATCTGCTTCAACTAAAGCAGTCTTTAGACCTCTGGTAACAGCATCTAAGGCACAACCAGCACCTGTGGCACCGCCACCAATAATAAGTACATCAAATTCGTCACCACTCATTAGGGATTTCATTTGTTCAGCGCGAGAAACTAGAGTACGTTTACGTTTCGGTGGTCTTTTCATTTCTGCGACAGCCTGAAATGACAAAAAAAAAAACAATTAAATTACCACTGGATTAGTTTAAAAATAGTTGTATGAACCTACTGTATGTGGTGAATTCCAGCGGTCTATGGTCCATGTTGCCAAAACGGTACCAATTGTAGCACTAAGGGTGGTTACACCCACTTTGTAGAACCTTGATGCCATGGTTTATACTAAAAAAAAATCATGAGATAGAGGTTAGTAAAGTATTTCCTAGAAAATTTGTTTGATTTAAAAAATTAGATAGTTCATTAAAAAAATGTTATCCATTATTATTTATACTTGGATGATATTATTGAATTAATTAAATTTCGAATTGATTTTTTTAAGATTCAATTAATATTTTAATTGAATAAATATTGGCGATATTTGTTTCTGTGTACCCTGCGTCGGCAGAATGTTTTTAAGGTTAAATACGTATCGAAGCACCCGCGTATTTTATTTTATATACAAGTCAATTCAAAACTTAAATTAAATATTTAATAGAACTCTTTATTATGAATGTAGTGGACTGGACCTCTAGTAGTGGTTGAAGAAAAGTACTGTATAAAAAATATTCGTGTACTGTGCCAACAATAATATTCTTGCTTATTGCTATTGTGTACTAGATTGTGGATGGCAAGTAGTTTGAATAGCACTAGTTGGTACTTACTACACGTATTTTTAAAGGTCATTGCTGAAGGTCAAAATTCTTATTTGATTTGCCTGAAATGTGTCGTCCAGAAATATCCCACATTATATATCGATCGCCATAGAAACACTTACTGAGACTATGTAACTCTATGATATCTTCCGACTAGCCAATAACTTCCAGATCTAGGACATAGTAGATTTATCTAAAGTCTTGGGGACATACGATCATGATTGCCACAGTTGGTAGAATTCTACCAAAAATTATAGATTTTTACTGTTTGGGAGATTGGTATAATTCTTGATGTTTTGGTAGATTTTGCAAAACATTCCTCTCCAATTAGTAGGTTTTTCAATTTTCTATAGAAATAAAATTCTGACATAATTTTCTATAGATTCTTTAGTTTCTATAGATTTGCATTTTGAAATAAAACGTTTCAAATATTTTTTTCTATAAAAATAAAATTTTGCAAAAATAAAAAAGAAAACAATTTGACAAAATTGTTCTACAGAATAAAATTTTGCAAAAATTTTCTATAGAAATAAATTTTTTCAAAAATTCTCTATAAAAAAATTGCAAAAATCTTCTATATAAACAAAATTTTGCAAAAATGTTCTATAGGTATAACATTTTGCAAAAATTTTTTATAGAAATGAAATTTTGAAAATGTTTCTATAGAAATTTTAACAAAATTGTTTATATTTTTATTTTATTTTATTTATTTTTTATTTTTTTAACTAACCACAAAAATGTGATCTAAAACTTCAAAATAAGATTTATTTAATTTGGTAGATGTTTGGTAAAATTTTCTTCAAATTTTTGTAGATTTTTTTTCGGAACGAGTGGCAACCGTGTTCCCATGGCTTTCAATGGCTTTAATCCAATCTAATTTTTAAATTTTTAATCAAATTTTAACTAACCACAAAAATGTGATCTAAAACTTCAAAATAAGATTTATTTAATTTGGTAGATGTTTGGTAAAATTTTCTTCAAATTTTTGTAGATTTTTTTTCGGAACGAGTGGCAACCGTGTTCTCATGGCTTTCAATGGCTTTAATCCAATCTAATTTTTAAATTTTTAATCAAATCTGAATTCTACTTTTCGGACCCTTCCTGGCGTTGTTATCGTTTTTTCGTCTACAGTTTGGGCTGGCTTCGTCCACTGCTGGAGGGCTCATACGATAGCCACGTGTGGTTTTCCAGGCAAATATAAAGGCACCGCCCTGCACACTTGAATTCCATCACGAATAGCATTACTTCTGAATGGAATAGATCAAAATGAATTTGTAAGCTTGTCATGATGGGATTTGGTTCTTTCGAGGGTACCCTCTAGAGTTATAAAAAAAACGGGTTTTTGAAAGTCGGTTTTTATCGGTTATAAAAAACCGGACAATTTTTTAAACTGGTGGGCGGTGTTCTAAAAAAATAAATAACCGGCTTAACAGGTCCAACCGGTTTTTTTCCAAATGTAGCAAAAAAACTTACTTTAATATAAATGAAGGCAAAAATACTTCAATGGTTGGATTTTTTATTTTTTGGTTGGATTTGCTTTTTGTGAATATTTTTAAAACATTTACAAACAGAGCTCATTTTATACATAAAAGTACACTAAATTAAGTCGAATAATAATTACCTAAGTAATATCATATATTTTGTAGACAAAATATACGCTGCGAATTGAACAAGCACGAATTGTTTATATTACATCATAGATTTATCTCTGGGATTTCTTTAGAAAATTAACGTATTTTATTTAACAGCTTGGAAATGTTTCGAAAATAGTTGGAAGTTCGCAGAAAACACATTCGGGAAGTTTTTTTTTCATTTCAGATTACATTGAAAATAGAAAACCGAAACCCGGTTTTTATATGATATTAAAAACACCGGTCCACCGAAAATGGCATTTTATACAAAACCGACAATCGGTGCAAAACGAAAAACCGGTCCACCGGTCTTCACCGATCGGTTTTTATCACTCCAATACCCTCCTAAAGGTTACTATTTCTGCACTCGATAATACATCGTATGCACTGTTGCCACTCGATCCCAAAATAATCTACCAAAATTTGAAGAAAATTTTACGAAAAAAAAAATAACCAAAATTTTGCAAAATGTTATTGTCCAAATTTTATTTTTATATGAAATTTTGTCAAAATTTTATTTCGGTTTGTTTTGTTATTGTTGGTTTATTCTCAATCATTATTGTTTTTTATTCAGCTTAAAACCATGCATTGACTAAACTACAAGTGTAGCTTAACCAACAGAGGAAAATAATGTTTGTCAAATTTATGTGGGCAAAGTCCTATAGACTGCAAGATGGTTGTATGGACGCACGTTTCGGAATTACCACATTCCACATCAGCATCCTCTACTTGCAGCAAAACTATCAACCAATTATCAGAATAAATTCGGACAGTTCCCTAAACCCAAACTGAACCACATTTGAACCTTCCGAAAAAAGGTTTATGATAGTGAGCTTTTGCCGAAATAAATCTTTGTACAAACATCTCTCTTTTCCTCTGTTTGTTAAGCTACACTTGTAGTTTAGTCAATGCATGGTTTTAAGCTGAAATCGAAAACAACAATAAAATTTTGTTTCTATAGAAAATTTTGTCAAAATTATATTTCTATAGAAAATTTGGTCAAAATTATATTTCTATAGAAAATTATGTCAAAATTTTATTTCTATAGAAAATTTTGTCAAAATCTTATTTCTATAGAAAATTTTGTCAAGAATTCTACCGTTTTTGGTAAAATTCTACCAACTGTGGAAACCATGCTCACAAGTGCTATTTCTTATTGAGAAACAAGTAAGGAAAGTCTAAAGTCGGGCGGGGCCGACTATATTATACCCTGCACCACTTTGTAAATCCACATTTTCGATACTATATCAAATCCGTCAAATGTGTTGTGTGCTATATAAAAAGGTTGTTGTCCCAAATACAAACATTTAAATCTGACTCCATCTGAACAAAATTTATAATTTAAAATTTAGGTCGGCTAATGGCCTGGGATGGTACACTATGTTAGTAAAAACAAGTAAGGAAAGTCTAAAGTCGGGCGGGGCCGACTATATTATACCCTGCACCACTTTGTAGATCTAAATTTTCGATACCGTATCACATCCGTCAAATGTGTTGGGTGCTATATATAAAGGTTTGTCCCAAATACATACATTTAAATATCACACGATTTGGACAAAATTTGATAGACTTTTACAAAATCTATAGACTCAAAATTTAAGTTGGCTAATGCACTAGGGTGGAACACAATTTTAGTAAAAAAAATATGGGAAACATTTAAATTCGAAGCAATTTTAACCCTGGACAGTCATCCTTCGTCAAAATGACGACGCGTAATTTCATTTTCGATTTAAAATGCATTTTAGTCGATTAGGAAATGATAAATTTAAGTAATACTAATTCAACAATTTTATGAGTTTTTGTTTTATACTAATTAAAAACAAATTGAATAAGAAAATAAACTCAATTTTGGTTGTCATTTTTGCTTACGATGTAAATTATAGCGTCTTGAAATAAGCCGTAGTCAAAATGACGAAGGATGACGTTTGTGTACAAAAAATAAGGATGACTTTCCAGGGTTAAGGAAACTTCGCAAAAGTTTATTTATGATTTATCGATCAATATATATGTATTAGAAGATTAGGAAAATTAGAGTAATTTTTACAACTTTTCGGCTAAGCAGTGGCGATTTAACAAGGAAAATGTTGGTATTTTGACCATTTTTGTCGAAATCAGAAAAACATACATATGGGAGCTATATCTAAATATGAACCGATTTCAATCAAATTTGGCACATGACTATACTACCAATTGTACTCTTTGTGCAAAATTTCAAGCTAATCGGGATAAAACTCTGGCTTCTGGTTCCATATAAGTGCATATCGGGCGTGAACAAACGTGGGAGTAATTTCTAAAAATGGACTGTAGGTTAATGTTTTGTTAACTCCCAGAGTTGTTAAAGCAGAAGCCAAGATCAGTAACCAAAAAATAAAGAAACAGAAAAAAACCAAGTTTCAGATTCAATATTCAGATTTATTGCTGGTGCTCTCGATTATGCTTCTTACCGTCTTCGATGAAGGTGTACAAGTGAAGTTGAGAATTTTAACAATAGTCTAGTAGAGCAATGTTAGTTAAACAACTCAGTAATGAAAAGGACAACTATTTTAATTCATTTGAGCAAAACTATTGTTGTAGAATGGATAAAAAATAGGGTTGCCGTTTGGCTGGTTTTAAAGTTAATTCATTACAATTCAATAATTCGTTTCTATAGTAGATAATTCAATAATAAATTTAAATAAATAATTCATAACTTGAACAAATAATAAACTTGTTGAACTAGATTCAACAGGGCGAAAGATATATATTGGAGCTATATCTAAATCTGAATCGATTTCAAGCAAATTTGGCAAGCATAGCTGCAATGCTAAATCTACTCCCTGTGCAAAATTTCAACCAAATTGGGCCAAAACACTGGCTTCTGTGGGCATATAAGTCCATATCGGGCGAAAGATATATATGGGAGCTATATCTAAATCTGAACCGATTTCAATCAAATTTTGCACACTTGACTATACTACTAATTGTACTCCTAGTGCAAAATTTCAACCAAATTCGTCCAAAAATCTGGCTTCTGGGGCCATATAAGTCCATATCGGGCGAAAGATATATATGGGAGCTATATCTAAATCTGAACCGATTTCAATCAAATTTTTCACATTTGACTATACGACTAAGTGTTATGTTTGTACAAAATTTCAAGCAAATCGGTATAAAACTCTGGCTGCTGGGTCCATATTAGTGCATATCGGGCGAAAGATATATATGGGAGCTATATCTAAATCTGAACCGATTTCTTCCAAAATCAATAGGGTTCTATTCTGACCCAAATTAGCAACATGTGCCAAATTTGAGAGCGATTGGACTTAAATTGCGACCTAGACTTTGATCACAAAAATGTGTTCACAGACAGACGGACGGACGGACAGAAGGACATGTTTATATCGACTCTGGGACCCACCCTGAGCATTATTGCCAAAGACACCATGTGTCTATCTCGTCTCCTTCTGGGTGTTACAAACATATGCACTAACTTATAATACCCTGTTCCACAGTTTGGCGCAGGGTATAAAAAATATCTCGAATGGATTTTCGCGCGAATTTTAAATCAAGAAGTTTTACTGATATTTACCCACTGTCTATTCTCTACATTTTGTAAATATAAATTGAAATTTGTCAAAAAAATTATTAGTAATCTGTATATACATACATATATGATTTTTGTCAGCATGTCTATTTGTATACAACAAAAAAATTAATGCCATCAACTTGTTATTCAAACAATATGCCCATATGGTGGTTCTCTGAAGAACACACAGAAGCTGTATCTCGTATCTCACTCAGTATTTTTGTTGCATTCAACCCCCTTATGAAAATTTGTTGGAAAATCTCCGTAATTAAGAGAAATAACAGTCTCAATTGCCTTCATCAAAATGCGGTGTTATTTCATTTAATATTTTATTTCGGCGTTTTTTTATAAAAAAAAAGAATTTATGTATATGCATATATGTATCATTGAAATGAGTGTGACAAATATTATTTTTTTTATAGTTTTTTTTTTTTTTTATATAGAAACAATGCGTGTAGTTAATGAAAATAAAGAATTATTTATAAATGTATATATATGTAAAAAAAAGTATATGTTTCCATACCCCTGTATTCTCTTATATTGGTAGCTACTATTATATATTGTATAGCAAGGTAAACAAATTAAGTAGAGATGGAACAAATAGCTTCATTATAAAAATTGAGTCATCACCCTGTTTAGATATTTCTTTTTTAATGTTTTCTTTCAATACGAATATTTCAAACATGGATTAACGTTGAAATGATTAATTTGTTTATAATTAGTAACGACCGACCACCACCAAACATATACATGATGTAGAAAAATTTTTGTTGATTGTTATGTTATAAAACACCATTAAGAATTCTGTCTCGGGTTGTTGGTTAAGCCATATTACAAAATTGGTTGATTATTTTGTTTTTAAATTTTATTTCATATAGCACTTCAATGTTATTATTAGTTGTTTATATTAATACGTACATTAAGGAAATATTTAAAACAAAAAACACTTGAAACACTTTTTTGTTTGCAACTCTTTTTTTCGTAGCACTTTTCACATGAGTGTGTCACCTCAATAAGAGTGTAATTCAATTTCCAATGAAATATAAATGCCGCCCTTGTTTCTGCTCCACCTCAACAACTTGTGAATTCTACACTAAGCAAACGATTTTACGCATTCTCTTCTCATATAACACTGTTTGGTTGTATGATGTGGTGGTGTTGTCATCCAAGTCCGACTGAACATTTCAATCTACTACGACACAAAAATATACCCGACGTGCTTGGCGTGGAGCAACCACGGCTGATGCCATAGCATCAAACCTCTAGGGCATTCATTCACCATAAACAATGTTTATGGTTGTCTATAAACAAAAAGGAGAGAACATACGAAATAATTTTACTCACTGGAAATATTCCAGTGTGTATTTTCATTACCCAGTAACAAATGAGAAGTTTGAGAAGTCTATTAAGTTTAGGTAAATGGCTTAAAAATCCAATTTAAATTAATCGTAAATGTGTCATTTTATTTTAATATAATTTATTTAATTTGATTTTTTTGATAATTGACTAAATTAAATAAAAAAACAATAAAAAAATTGAAAGAAATATCAAAAATATAACCAACTCCGACATGATATAGAAAGTAAATATTTTTGCAATATAACTCATTTAATTTGTTTTTTTGTAATTGAATAAATTAAATTAAAAAAAATAAAAAATGATAGAAATATCAAAACAAACTCCTACATGATATAAAAAGTAAATATATTTCGGCAAATAAAAAAAAAATACTAATAAAAAATAAAAAAATAAATAATAATCATGATATTACTCAAAGCAATGGTCAATTCCAAACGTGAATGAATTTTGAAATTTAGGATTTCTTCTACAAATTTTTGGCATTCCAAAAATATTTTTAAAATATTGAAAATACTGCTGTTTGAATGGGTAATACCTCATATCAGCCACTCTTTTTTATATAAACGGTATATATATATATATATATATATATATATATATATATATATATATATATATATATATATATATATATATATATATATATATATATATATATATATATATATATATATATATATATATATATATATATATATATATATATATATATATATATATATATATATATATATATATATATATATATATATATATATATATATATATATATATATAATCACATATAAAAAATTTATTTTCAAATATCAACTATTGTTTATGCCATTAAGAAACATTTGGCTCCTTTCAAAATTGGCTCAACATCAATTTCCTAACGGTCAAAGAACGACAAACATAATGTTCTGAAAGTCAACAAAAAAAAAAAAAAAATAAACAAACCCAATTAATTAAAAATAATAATAAAGAATTTAGTGTGGGAGCGGATTTGTCTGGTCTCATATGAGCTATATGTATTGGTATTAATTTTTCTTTCTATCTTTTAAAGTTTTGCACTAAAAGAAAATAGTTTGGGGAAATGTTCATTTATTTATTTTAATTAATGAAAATTAATTGATATTTTCTTTTTTAATTTTCCAACTTTGAAAGAAAATTAAATATAAAATTATGGAAAAAAAATTTTTGAAAAAAATGTCCTTATTTGGTGACTATATTAAATCATGGATATGGTTCCATTTTCCATATTTAAAAAAATATTCTTATATATAATTAAGCACCGATATGGGTCAATTTTCCATATTTTAGAAAAAAATTCCTTATTTGATGTGACTATATATAATTATGGACCGATGTGGTTCAATTTACTATATTTGAAAAAAACTTCCCTTATTTGGTGAATATATATAATTATGGAATGATTTCGACCAATTTTCGAAATTTGCAAAAAATAATCCTTATTTGGTGACTATATATAATTATGGACCGATATAGGTTAATGTTCCATATTTGAAAAAAAAACCTTATTTGGTGATATAATTATGGACACCGATATTGGTCAATTTTTCATACTTAAAAAAAATTCTGAAAAATAATTTTCCTTATTTGGTGACTATATATGTATAATTTTGGATCGAAATGGGTCAATTTTCGAAATTAAAAAAAATCCTTATTTGGTGACTATATACTCGTATAATTATGGACACCGATATTGGCAAATTTTTCCAACTTGAAAAAAATTTCCTTATTATACATAATTGGACCGATATGGGCCAATTTTCCAAACCCCCTAAAAAATCCTTATTTAGGTTAGGTTAGGTTAGGTGGCAGTCCGATGTATCAGACTCACAAATCGAAAATCGACTTTTTGAAATTTGGTAAAATCGGAAGGCCTACACCGACAGAAAAAGTTTCGTTATATTAACGAAAATTGTCATTAAAAGTGAGCCAATGAAACAAATTCGTTAAAACTATGAAATTTTTCGTTATTATAACGATTTTTCTGTTAATCAATGTAACTTTTCCTACAATTAACGAATATTTTCATTGTATTAATGAAAACTTTTCGTCATATCAATGAAAATTTTTCGTTGGCTCAATTTTAATGATATTTTCTTTGTGTGTAATTTTGCGAAAATCGACTTTTGGTTGTTTTGTCGTATTTGGAAATGTCTAGTTTTAGTCTATTTATTCGTTTTTTTAAATTAAACAATTTCGAATTTTGTTTATATACAAAAGTTGAATTTTTCAAATTTTAAAAAACTCGAAATGCCTTATTTTGACAATATTTAAAAAAATCGACTTTTCAATTTTTTTGCCATATTTGGAAATATTTATTTTATGAAAAGTCGATTTCTTTTTTATTTATTTTTTTTTTATATAAAAATTTCGAATTTGTTATATACATAAGTCGAATTTTTAAAATTATGAACTTTTTTTATATTTTGGAAAAACAGTAATGCCTAATTTTTATAAAATTTGAAATCGACTTTTCTATATAATAAAAAAATCGAAATTGTCAAATAAAAAATCAATAAAAAAAAGGAAATCGACTTTTCTAAATTTAGAAAAAGTAGAAATTCGAAATTTTTACATTAAAAAAAATACTATAAAAGTCTACTTTTCTAAAAAAAAAAACTGAAAACTAGACAAATTAAAAATTTTTTAAAATATTTTGTTTTTTGGGGGTTTCGATCTTTTTATTTTGTATTTATTTTTTAAAATATTTATGGAAAATAAGATCTAATGTATTTCCATATTATTTTGTTGCCAGATCCAATATATAAATCATCTCAGATTAGGCTGGAAATAATCCTAGCGAAACGAATAGTTCAATATTTCTTATATTCGAATTTAGAAATGAACTTGAGAGCCCAGAAAATTTTTTCCCAACAAAGAAAAATCTACTTTTCCAAAATTTTTAAAAATTTCAAATTTTTCGAAAAGTCTTTTTTTTATTCTCACTACAATGTCGATAGCAACTTTCCATTTCAAAAAATATTTTATTGACATTGCAGACAAATTTTTGTTTTTATATATTATTATACATATGTGTGTATATATGAACAAGACGCGCCAATAACAAATAAATTCAATCATCATATCAATCAACATTAAATAAACCCACAAATCGTTGACACCACAAAAATTACAAATGTCACTTAACTGGGGACTGCATATGTGTAGTTATAGAAACTATTAGTGTTTAAAATCAAAAAGAAAATCTGCTATCTAAAGAACACAAGATAGAAGACTATTTAAAAATAGATTTACTTTGTTAATTATTTAATTTTCGACAATTAACAGTGGTTCGACAACTGAGCAAGCAACCACATGCCACACAGCAATGGCATTTGACTTTGGATCGTCTGAGATTTTTCACATTCACTTGGGCCATACACAATAGTGAATCTGTAAAGTGTGCCATAAAATGCACATTTCAAAATAACAAACAAACACAATCACATATCGAGACTTACATATGTATAGATTCCAAAAAAAAAAAATATTTTTTTTCCACTGAATAGCACTTTAGTCTAGACCAGCCAGACATTGGACCAAATATTATTTTTTTTTTATTATTTTTTAGTTATTTTTAAGTTTTTTTTTAATACTTGCTTTTTTTATTCACACACATAAAAAGTGAATTTATTTTAGGTGATTAATTAAAAAAAAATTAAATTTGCAAAAACGTTCATCATGTAATGTGATTGCACAACACATTTGTAAAAATTTTACCAAAAATTTTAAAATTTTTTTGATTTCCATAATTTTTATAAATAATTCGGTAATTGCTTTTGTAATCTCGTTTATCAGCATGCTTACCCGTTATATATTTTAAAAAAATATATATGTATATTTTTTGAAATAATTTTTGATTTTTTCACCGGCACACAGGGACTACGACCGCACCGAAACGACACACTTTCACTATGAGGATGAGATCCTAATGAATTTGTTTCCGCCTCACTCTATTTTCTCTTGCTTGAGGTGATGGCCGATTAATTGGGATTGATTTTCATATAGGTATGTATGTGTGTTAGTATCAAATCGTGTATAATCTTTAATAAAAAAAAAAAACAATTTTTTATTTTTTTATTTAGTAGAATTTTTTGAAAGTAATCACACTCGTCGAATCACCTCTCTCCGTTGATTAGAAGATGTTATTCACTACCATACCGAACGGCTGTGTATTTATTGTGCAACTGCAGTCGTGAATTTTTGCTACAACCAAACGTTGGTCGAAATACCAACAGACAGACTGCTGATAGAAATCAAGTAACCATAGTGGTTCTCTCACCACCGGCAAATGGAAAATAGCAAAATAGAATAGAATTTTCTTAACAACTTTTACTCATTCACTATGCTTACTACACTTTTCTGGCCGAATGACAAGCAGCAATGAGGACTTCATTAAACAAGTGGCGGGCGCTTTATTTTCTATAAAAATTCCTATAGAAAAAAATTTTGACAAAATTTTCTATAGAAATAAAATTTTGACAAAATTTTCTATAGAAATAAAATTTTTACAAAATTTTCTATAGAAATAAAATTTTGACAAAATTTTCTATAGAAATAAAATTTTGACACAATTTTCTATAGAAATAAAATTTTAAAAAAATTTTCTATACAAATAAAATTTTGAGAAAATTTTCTATAGAAATAATATTTTCTATAGAAATAATATTTTCTATAGAAATAAAATTTTGACAAAAATTTATATAGAAATAAAATTTTGAGAAAATTTTCTATAGATATAAACTTTTGAGAATATTTTCTATAGAAATAAAATTTTGACAAAATTTTCTACAGAAATAAACTTTTGAGAATATTTTCTATAGAAATAAAATTTTGAAAAAAATGCTTACTACACTTTTCTGGCCGAATGACAAGCAGCAATGAGGACTTCATTAAACAAGTGGCGGGCGCTTTATTTTCTATAAAAATTCCTATAGAAAAAAATTTTGACAAAATTTTCTATAGAAATAAAATTTTTACAAAATTTTCTATAGAAATAAAATTTTTACAAAATTTTCTATAGAAATAAAATTTTGACAAAATTTTCTATAGAAATAAAATTTTGACACAATTTTCTATAGAAATAAAATTTTAAAAAAATTTTCTATACAAATAAAATTTTGAGAAAATTTTCTATAGAAATAATATTTTCTATAGAAATAATATTTTCTATAGAAATAAAATTTTGACAAAAATTTATATAGAAATAAAATTTTGAGAAAATTTTCTATAGATATAAACTTTTGAGAATATTTTCTATAGAAATAAAATTTTGACAAAATTTTCTACAGAAATAAACTTTTGAGAATATTTTCTATAGAAATAAAATTTTGAAAAAAATTTTCTATAGAAATAAAATTTTGACAACATTTTCTATAGAAATAAACTTTTGAGAATATTTTCTATACAAAACAAATTTTGACCAAATTTTCTATAGAAATACGATTTTGACAACATTTTCTATAGAAATAAAATTTTGACAAAATTTTCTATAGAAATAAAATTTTGACAAAATTTTCTATAGAAATAAAATTTTGACAAAATTTTCTATAGAAATAAAATTTTGACCAAATTTTCTACAGAAATAAAATTTTGACAAAATTTTCTATAGAAATAAAATTTTGAGAAAAATTTATATAGAAATAAAATGTTGACTAAATATTCTATAGAAATAAAATTTTGACAAAATTTTCTATAGAAATAAAATTTTGACAAAATTTTCTATAGAAATAAAATTTTGACAAAATTTTCTATAGAAATAAAATTTTGACAAAATTTTCTATAGAAATAAAATTTTGACAAAATTTTCTATAGAAATGAAATTTTGACAAAATTTTCTATAGAAATAAAATTTAAAAGAAAATTTCTATTGAACTAAAATTTTGATAAAATCAAAATTCTATAGGCAATAGAAATAAAATTTTTACAAAACTTTCTATAGAAATAAAATTTTGAAAAAATAAATTCTATTGAACTAAAATTTTGATAAAATTTCCTATAGAAATAAAATTTTCTATAGAAATAAAATTTTGACAACATTTTTGTAGAAAAAAAAATTGACAAAATTTTCTATAGAAATAAAGTTTGGTAAAATTTTCTATAGAAATAAAATTTTGACAAATTTTTCTATAGAAATAAAATTTTGACAAATTTTTCTATAGAAATAAAATTTTGACAAAATTTTCTATAGAAATAAAATTTTGACAAAATTTTCTATAGAAAAAAAATTTTGACAAAATTTTCTATAGAAATAAAATTTTGACAAAATTTTCTAAGGAAATAAAAATTTTGATAAAATTTTCATACTAATCACAAAATTTTCAAAATAAGATTTGTTTTTAAATTCGGTAGATTTTTGTTACTTTTTTTTCAAATTTTTGTAGAATATTTTGGGCAAGAGTGGTAACCGTGTACACGATCCATAGCAAAAGGTAAATAATATTCGGCGCCGCCAAACTTTCCTCATATAAATTTCATTTTTTGTTTTTGTTATTTTCTATTGCATATTATAATTATCTTGTCTTTTTATTACTATTACTATTTAAATATTTGCTTTGCAGTGTTAATCTAAATATTATATGGTGTGAAACATAGCTCTTCTTGCTTATTTTTTTTTCGATTATAGTCACATTAGTTGGTTGTCTCCCTTGCATTCTTATTCCCTATCCCACTTTGAATTTTGTTAAGTCATTTTCATGATGTAATAAAAGCTGTTGGTAATGTTGTTGCTTTTCATGCTCAGATTTATCTGTGTAGTGTCTTTTGAGTGTTTGTATTATTTTATGGGCATTATTGTCTGTTACTCATAGTGCTCTAAAGTAATTAAACATTAATTGGAGAAGTGTTAATTATCAGAGAGAGAGAGAGGGTTTAACTTTAAATAGTGACCTCCATATATTGCAAAAGAAATATAGCAAAAAAAATTGTTGGTAATAGTAAACACAAGTTGCGAGATTTCATATTAATTTTTAATATACAACAATTTTTTTATTTTTAATCGAAAACTGCATTGCAATAAAATATTGTATAAAGGTGGGTACTAAGTTCGAGTCTAGCCGCTGAAATAAAAAAAGAATGAATTTGTAAAAGCAGAATAAAATTATATTTTATTTTGAGCAAATTTTATTATGACTTGAAGGGGAATGATAAAAAAGAGCAATTTAAAGTTTTTATACTTTAAAATGAATTATTAAAGAAATATGACCATTAAAAAATTGCTATTTGTGAGTGATAATGCGAACCGTCCTTAAGAAAAAAATGTCTATAAAATTTTTCTGCCTGCCTGTTAATGGTAGTGAAAATTGAAGCCAGGCAATTCGTTCGTTGGATATAAAACTAAACTAACCTGCTTTTATATTTAAAAAGCCCAAATGTTGTCTTCCATTCATCCTTTATGATTTCTTACATTATGTTGGCGAATGATATTTGTGTTTGTTTTTTATTTGTTCCCATCGAATCGAGCAATTTGGTTTATAACTATTGCTGGAGCAAATAATAAGATGTTATTGTAGTACTAATAAATTCTCCAACCAAGAAGAAAACGCCTAAAATCAAGCTTTATTTATCATCAAATTTTATTGTACTAATTTTTCATAAACATCGGAAAATTCAAATATATATTTTTTATATATATTTTAATAAATATTATAACATATATGATATATAAAGAGATTTTGTCAAAAACAGAAAGTGTAAATATGGGCATTTCTTAATTAATTTAAATTTATTTTAGATTCTAAAATACATTTTTGATTTTATCCAATTGAATTGATATTTTTCATCACAAAGTTTAATTTTGTCTATCACAGATTTTGATAACAAGGTTAACTAAATGGGAAAACAAACATTTTTTTCCAAAACGGGTAAACAAATCGCATTAAAAAAAAACAATACAAATAAATAACCACATTATTCGTTACACTTAAGAAGTGTTCTAGACTACACTTTACATCGTCACAGACCTAAAAAATTACACGAACATATTTTCTGTGTTGGCCAAGTGTACACCTATCATATGCAAAATTAGAAGATTTTTAAAACAAACAAATAACACATTTCGAAACTTTAATGAGTGTTTTTTTTTATATTTTGCACATTCTATTGAGCAAAATCAGTTGAATATGTCACGAAGTAAAATTTTATAAAACTATCTAAAATTCGAACGAAAAATTCTCCTGACTGTTGTACATTTTTACGGAATGTTTTTTTTTACACATTCTACTGTAATTTTCCTGTAAAATAGGTTTATTTTATGGCTCCTGTCTGGAAATAAAATGTATTGAAATGAAAAAATCAGCTGTTTAAATTTTTCGATCAGAAATTCCAAAATGGGAGCTATATATGATTATGGACTGATATGGACCACTTTTGTAATGGTTGTTAAATATCGTATAGTAAAACCACGTACCATATTTCAATCAGATCGGATGAATTTTGCTTCTCCAAAAGACACCGGAGGTCAAATCTGGGGATCGGTTTATATGGGGGCTATATATAATTAACATATGGACTGATATGAACCAATTCATGCATGGTTGTTGGATACCATATACTAACATCAAGTACCAAATTTCAACCGAATCGGATGAATTTTGCTCTTCCAAGGGGCTCCGGAGGTCAAATCTGGGGTTCGGTTTATATGGGGGCTATATATAATTATGGACCAATTTCGACCAATTATTGCATGGCTGTTTGAGGCCATATATTAACAACACGTACCAAATATCAATTGAATCAGATGAATTTTGGTCTTCCAAGAGGCTCCGGAGGTCAAATCTGGTGATCAGTTTATATGGGGCTATATATAATTATGCACCGATGTGGACCAATTTTTGCATGGTCATTAGAGACCATACACTAACACCATGTACCAAATTTCAGCCGGATCGGATGAAATTTGCTTCTCTTAGAGGCTCCGCAAGCCAAATATGGGGATCGGTTTATATGGGGCTATATATAATTATGGACCGATGTGGACCAATTTTTACATGGTTGTTAAAGACCATATACTTACACCATGTACCAAATTTCAGCTGGATCGGATGAAATTTGCTTCTCTTATAGGCTCCGAAAGCCAAATCGGGGGATCGGTTTATATGGGGGCTATATATAATTATGGACCGATGTGGACCAAGTTTTGCATGGTTGTTAGAGACCATATTAACACCATGTACCAAATTTCAGCCGGATCGGATGAAATTTGCTTCTCTTAGAGGGTCTGCAAGCCAAATTTGGGGGTCCGTTTATATGGGGGCTATACGTAAAAGTGGACCGATGTGGCCCATTTTCAATACCATCCGACCTACATCAATAACAACTATTTGTGCCAAGGTTCACGTCGATAGCTTGTTTCGTTCGGAAGTTAGCGTGATTTCAACAGACGTACATGCTCAGATCGACTCCGAATTTCACCACGACCCAGAATATATATACTTTATAGGGTCTTAGAGCAATATTTCGATGTGTTACAAACGGAATGGCAAAGTTAATATACCCCCATCCTATGGTGGAGGGTATAAAAAAAATGGAAAAGCGGATTATTCGAGTTCTCGTCTTTTACAAGTCGAGATTAAACTTTTGTCGTCTCGACTTTCGACTTTTTGATGTGTTTCTAGCTAGCATCACTTTTACCTTTCGATTCAAAGTCGATTTTGATCACTATCAAAAACGACCATATAAAAAATGGATTCTCCTCTATATTGTCAGAGGAAAATTCGATAAATAAAATAGATTTTTGATGAAATGGGTTCCTCTTTCCCGATCAGTTAAAAAAATGATGGGACAAACTTTTAGGACCCTGTATCGCATCAGAAAGGAATATGTTGAACAATAAATAATTCTGATAGTTGCATTGTAGTAAAAGTGTGGATTCAAATAGATTTTAATATCAAGTGACTATAAAAATCAATAAATTATATGACAATTAAAAATGTTGATAAACTGGAGCACTAGTACCCGTCCTGTAATGGGTCCATTAGTGGCAATTTGCACTAATTTTCCGTAGGGTAGTCATTTGTTTCTCACCTTCAGTATATCCGCAAAATGTTCCACTTTTGGAAGAAATATATGAAAAATAGAAATTTCGTTGAAATACAGAAAACCGGTTAACCGATGGTCAAAACGATTAACCGAAAATGCAAATTTTTTCATTATCCGGTTTCCGTTTGTGTAACTGAAACCGATTAATAGGTTAACCGGTGCCGGTTTTGGACACCCTAATACCTACTCGAAGTCCTTACCTATGCTAACCAAATAAAATTATCAAATGTGATAATGAGTGAATATATGAAAATATTTTGTCATTTTGATTTTTAGGTTAGGTTAGTGGCAGCCCGATATTTCAGCCTCACTTACGACTATTCCGTCCATTGTGACAGCGGTGAACTTCTCTCTTATCATTGAGTACTGCCAGATTCTATGTTAAACTCAATGACAAGGGACCTCCTTTTTATAGCCGAGTCCGAACGGTGTTCCACATTGCAGTGAAACCACTTGGAGAAGCTTTAAAATACTCAGAAATTTCGCCAGCATTACTGAGGTGGGATAATCCACCGCTGAAAAACTTTTTGATGTTTGGTCGAAACTGGTTTTAAACCTACGACCCTGTGTATGCGGATTTAGATGTTAAAAAAGTCTAAAATATTTTGCCAAGGTTTTCTAAATTTAATTTACTAACATTGCTTATTTAATTTAAATACGTTTGCGATCAAAATTTGATAACTGTGGACCTTGAATTGGATACAAAAAATTGTTGAAATAAAAAAACTACAAAAATAAAAGTCGAAAGTTTATAGATGGATTTTTTTGCCCTACGACTTCTTGATAACGTCATCGAAAATTATAAGGGAAAATTATTTTTCTGAAAGGGCCTGTTCGAAAGCGAAATAGTTTACCGCCATTGATAAAAATTTTACATAAATCAAGGTGAGCATAATTTCACTAGCCCATGGGGGCAGTAAGAAATTTGACATTTGTTGAAAATTCTTGACATTTATCACATGTCTTGAATATTTTGATTATATCAAAACAAATAAAAAGTAGTTTTACTAGTTAAAGAAATGAGTACAGAAAACTAGCAATTTTTTCTCATCATGAAAAAATTCACAATGTAAAAACAAAATCAACTTAAGTTCCTTCAACTAAAATAAAACAAAAATAAATGAAATTAAGTACTAAACTATTTAAAAATTTATTCGAAAATAAAACCCTCGATAACTTTATCAATATAATAATGTTGTTTTTGTTATTGTTGTTGATGTTATAACATTGTAATCTTATTAACATAGTGTATTTTCTCTTTTTTGTTTTTGTGTTTCTTTTCATAACATTAACCAATATATTTATAATTATACAAAAACGTTTTTTTTGTTGCTTTTTTCTACTTGTATATATATGTATGAATGCAATATGTATGTTATACATATACAATGTACAAAATAAAATAGTAAATAAATTATTAAACGATGTTTTGTTATGTATGTTTTTTTTTTTTTGTTTAAAATATAACATAAAAAATGTAAAAGGGTGCATGGTTGGGGGGGGGGTGTGCAAAGTGTCTATGCATATAAAGGATAATAATAATAATGATAAAAATTAATAATAATAAAAAAAAATATTTTTGTTGTACATTACAAATTTCGATGGTTTTTGTTTGCTTCCATTTGATTTGTTTTGCTTTGTAAATTTATAAATTTGAAGATGAATCGACTGCCGATTCTGAGACCATGGTTAAATGTTCTCCCCCTTTTCGGCCAGTGCGAGCTAACATTAACACATTTATCAACTCCAATATGTGTTCATCTGTAAATTGACATTGTTTCAAAATATTCTCAATAAAATCAAAACGTTCCACATCGTTTTTGCTGTGTTTCAAAATATCAGGTAATTGTTGCAATAGATTATTGCGACATCCCGAATTGATTTTCGATTTGGCGCAAATGTAATCGATAACCGAATTCAAATTCAAACGATCACATACAACGGAAGACAAGTTCTCTTGCACAGCATGATCGAGAAAATCTTTCGAATGATTTTCCGATAAAGTTTCCAAAACATTGATTTTAATTTTGGGATGTGTCTCCATAGCATTGGAGAGGAATTTCGCTAAAATCCGAGATGATTTCAATTCGGGTGAACTTTCTTGGGCAAAATATTTTTCCAGAATTGTATCCAGTGAACATTGTTCCAAAACCATATTCATGGCCATATCTAAATTAAGTTCTTGAGGTTCTGGATGCTGGCAATGGGACGACATCAGTGTGTCACTATGTGTGGCAGCTGTTGTTGCATTTGTGACGGTATCAGTTGCCATTGTACTTGTTGTAGATTGTGGAGGTAATGTGTCATCTGCTGTTGTATTACGGCTATCATTCCATTTCAATGATGATAAACTCTCCTCCATTACACTGTCTGTAGATTTATTGGCCGCACTTACACTGATGTTAGTTGAACAAGATGGCATGGCTGCAGCAACATTCGTTTGAGCTTGTGTAGAACTTTTATCTGTGGCCGTGGCATTAGTATCAGAAGGATGATTAAACTTCTCAATTTCAATAAGGCTATCCAATTTACTGCGTCTACGCAAAACATGTTTGGCCTCTGAAACTTTGTCCATTATCAAGCACCTAAGAGAATTGAATGAAATTAATAGTTTTCTTTGTTTTTGCATAAAGCCTTAATAGTGTTTCAAAGATAATGAAGAATTGTATATACAAATGTACATTAGGGTTAGTCAACTTTTGTCACTGACCACATTAGGGTTTAAAGCGACTGAATAACATATTAGAAAAAAAATTAATTTACGAAAAAATTAAAAAAAAAATTATATATGCGTAAATAATCATAAAGTAGCTGGCCATGGAAATCTAATGTTACGCTGTTCCCACAATAAATCATAATCGTATTTTTCAATATAGGCGTCGGAAACACAGTTGGTAGAATTCTACCAAAAATTGTAGATTTATAGAAATACAATTTTGACAAAATTTTCTATAGAAATAAAATTTTGACAAAATTTTCTATAGAAATAAAATTTTAAGAAAATTTTCTATAGAAATACAATTTTGAAAAATTTTTCTATGGAAATAAAATTTTGAGAAAATTTTCTATAGAAATAAAATTTTGAGAAAATTTTCTATAGAAATAAAATTTTGAGAAAATTTTCTATAGAAATAAAATTTTGAGAAAATTTTCTATAGAAATAAAATGTTGAGAAAATTTTCTATAGAAATAAAATTTTGAGAAAATTTTCTATAGAAATAAAATTTTGAGAAAATTTTCTATAGAAATAAAATTTTGAGAAAATTTTCTATAGAAATAAAGTTTTGAGAAAATTTTCTATAGAAATAAAGTTTTGAGAAAATTTTCTATAGAAATAAAATTTTGACAAAATTTTCTAGAGAAATAAAATGTTGACAAAATTTTCTATAGAAATAAAATGTTGTCAAAATTTTCTATAGAAATAAAATTTTGACAAAATTTTCTATAGAAATAAAATTTTGACAAAATTTTCTATAGAAATAAAATTTTGACAAAATTTTTCTATAGAAATAAAATTTTGACAAAATTTTCTATAGAAATAAAATTTTGACAAAATTTTCTATAGAAATAAAATTTTGACAAAATTTTCTATAGAAATAAAATTTTAACAAAATTTTCATTAGAAATAAAATTTTGACAAAATTTTCTATAGAAATAAAATTTTGACAAAATTTTCTATAGAAATAAAATTTTGACAAAATTTTCTATAGAAATAAAATTTTGACAAAAATTTTTATAGAAATAAAATTTTGACAAAATTTTCTATAGAAATAAAATTTTGACAAAATTTTCTATAGAAATAAAATTTTGACAAAATTTTCTATAGAAATAAAAATTTGACAAAATTTTCAATATAAATAAAAATTTTACAAAAGTTTTGACAAAATTTTCTATAGAAATAAAAATTTGACAAAATGTTCTATATAAATAAAAATCTTGACAAAATTTTATATAGAAATCAAGTTTTGACGAATTTTTGTGTGGAAATAAAATTTTGACAAAATTTTCTATAGAAATAAAATTTTGAAAAAAAGAAATAAACATTTTGACAAAATTTCTATAGAAATAAAAATGTGGACAAAATTTTCTATAGAAATAAAATTTATAAAAAAAAAAATTTCAATAGAATAAAATTTTGACAAAATTTTCTATAGAAATAAAATTTTGACAAAATTTTCTGTAGGAAATTTTGACAAAATTTTCTATAGAAATAAAATTTGGACAAAATTTTCTATAGAAATAAAATTTTGAGAAAATTTTCAATAGAAATAAAATTTTGACAAATTTTTTTATAGAAATAAAATAAACCGTACATGAATTAAAAAAAAAAAAAAAAAAAAAAAAAAAAAAACAATATTAGGAACCTACATATATGGGTCCTAGTGGATGATCCTTCCCACCTAAAAATACGTTAGCTAACCATATAAAATCATAATTTTTTAACATAGCCGTTAGAAAGAGAGATCTTGGTCCTTTAAATGCTTAATCTTCCCGCCTTCAAAAATCTGTTTTATTATAAAGAAGTAAATTTATGTTATTACATTAACGGCTATCGAGATATCGAAATTTTAAGTCAAATCAAATCTTTTTTTATGTTAAGTTAATAACAACCCTAATATGCCAAAGACTTTACCAAATTTCAACATAACTTTGTTTATATAAGTGATTTACATTTTGTATTTTGGCATGTATTCTTGGTAAACTCATTCAGCGTTAAGATGTGATTTTTTCTTCGAAGACTCATATGCGCATTTTGGTTCGAATTCTTGTCACGTGCTACCAGTTTTGTTTTAGAAAGCAACGCCGACAACTAATTACTACATAAATATAAAGTGATATTAACAGGGATATCTTTTATGCTGGTATCCATCGTAAGTCGGTTTTAATTGGCATCTATTTAATTCGATGAATAAATATGTATACGGGTAAAAAAAGCAAATAACAGTAATCTATGGGAAAATTTCTCTTCAATATTTCGGTATCGTAAATACAATCTACTACCGAAGTGGTAGAATATATAGTATAAACCAAGCAAGACCTTCGAACAAAATAGCAAAGTTCATACAGAAAATAATTGTTTGGAACAAATTAATCAAATTAAAAAAAATCTATAAAAATCTGTTGAAAAACAGATACTTTTACGATTAACCTCCGTTAGAGCAGAGTTAGCTAACCAGTCGACTCAGGATATCGAAAATTAATTTATGTTCCAAAATTAATTTTAAAATGTTGTGTTCCTAACTAAGTTTAAGTCGACTTTTGAAAATTTTTTTAATTCTATCAATCTACTTATGGGATTTTTATCATCTATCCAAACCGATGAATCGACTTGATTCTGACCAAATCTGAGTATTGATACTGACTAAAATTGATGAAAAAAATCATAAAACAGACATTTAATTGAAATGAAAAATGGGACTTCGAGAGTATGTGTATAGGATATCTAATAATTTTCTTGGCTTATAAAAGAAATTTTAGATTTTCAAAAAATAAATTCCAAAAACCTTGTACGATTTATTGATTTGGCAGAAAAATTTCTTATTACATTAAATCGGCACAAAAAATGGTCTAGCCTAGTTACTATAAATCTTACGAAACCCCATTCGAAAGAAATATTTGAGTTTTTGGGTTATTTGAAAATCGGCACAAAAAAAGAGTCTACCCTAGTTCCTGTAAATCATAAGAAACCCAATACGAAAGAAAAACCGTAATCGCAAACTCCATAAGGAAGGCTAAGACCACATCGAAATTGCCAGAAGGCGATGTAATATCACCCTTGCTATGGGTATTGATAGTAAACGAGGTTTTCATTGGGCTGAGTAGCAAAGGCACCAGCGGGTGGCGTACGCGGAAGACATCGTAATATTAGTATCAGGAAAATTCCTGGATACGTTTTCATATGTCTTGAGTGAGACTTTACAGTATCTTTCAGACTGGACTCTTAAAGTCTGGATGCGGATTGGGTGTGAACCTTGAAAAAAAATAGAGCTGGTACTCTTCGCTAGAAGAAGAAAGATCATTGGATACAAAGCTTCTGAATTTCAAGGAACAAAGTTGAATCTCTCGAAATCAATAAGATATTTGGATGTTTTCTTGGACTGTAAACTGAACTGGATGGAAAATACCGCAGACCGCATAAAGAAGGCCTATGCGACATTATACTCTTACCAAAAATTAGTCACGGAACGATGGGGAATGCAACCTTCAATTTTTAATTGGCTTTATACTGCGGTTGGCTACATATAGCTGTCACATTTGGTGGAAAATTAATAGGATAAATAGAACTGCAATTATTTATATGCAAAAGTATTTAAAATGTTGATTTAAGTAACTGTATAAGGCCTTTGTAAGGCTTAGTTACATATGAAAATAAATTAAATTAAATTAAAAGTTGTCATCCTTCACAACCTAACCTAGCCTAATCATCCGGTCCTTTCTCTTCAATATTTTCTATCTCAATCACGGTTGCCACTCTAGCTCTACCAAAATTTGGAGAAACTTTTACCAAAAAACTACCAAACAAAAAAATTATATTTCTATAGAAAATTTTGTCCAAATTTTATTTCTATAGAAAATTGTGTCCAAATTTTATTACATAGAAAATTTTGTCCAAATTTTATTTCTATAGAAAATTTTGTCCAAATTTTATTTCTATAGAAAATTTTCTGAAAATTTTATTTCTATAGAAAATTTTGTCCAAATTATATTTCTATAGAAAATTTTGTCCAAATTTTATTTCTATAGAAAAATTTTGTCCAAATTTTATTTCTATAGAAAACTTTGTCAACATTTTATTTCTATAGAAAATTTTGTCAAAATTTTATTTCTATGGAAAATGTTGTCCAAATTTTATTTCTATAGAAAAATTTTGTCCAATTTTTATTTCTATAGAAAATTTTTGTTCAAATTCTATTTCAATAGAAAATTTTGTCAAATTTTATTTCTATAGAAAATTTTGTCAAAATTTTATTTCTATAGAAAATTTTGTCAAAATTTTATTTCTATAGAAAATTTTGTCAAAATTTTATTTCTATAGAAAATTTTGTCAAAATTTTATTTCTATAGAAAATTTTGTCAAAATTTTATTTCTATAGAAAATTTTGTCAAAATTTTATTTCTATAAAAAATTTCTCTTTAAAATTATATCTATAGAAAATTTTCTCAAAATTTTATTTCTATAGAAAATTTTGTCCAAATTTTATTTCTATAGAAAATTTTCTCTAAACTTTATTTCTATAAAAAATTTTGTCAATATTTTATTTCTATAGAAAATTTTTTCAAAATTTCATTTCTATAGAAAATTTGACAAAAATTTTTTTCTATAGAAAATTTTATCAAAATTTGATTTCTATAAAAAATTTTGTCAAAATTTTATTTCTTTAAAATTTTTTGTAAAAATTTTTATTTCTTTTTTTCAAAATTTTATTTCTATAGAAAATTTTCTCAAAAATTTATTTCTATAGAAAACTTTGTCAAAATTGTATTTCTATAGAAAATTTTGTCAAAATTTTATTTCTATAAAAAATTTTGTCAAATTTTTATTTCTATAGAAAATTTTGTCAAAATTTTATTTCTATAGAAAATTTTGTCAAAATTTTATTTCTATAGAAAATTTTCTCAAAAATTTATTTCTATAGGAAATGTTGTCCAAATTTTATTTCTATAGAATATTTTATCAAAATTTTATTTCTATAGAAAATTTTTTCAAAATTTTATTTCTATAGAAAATTTTGTCAAAATTTTATTTTTATAGAAAAATTTGTCAATGTTTTATTTCTATAGAAATTTTTGTCAAAATTTTATTTCTATAGAAAATTTTGTCAAAATTTTATTTCTATAGAAAATTTTGTCAAAGTTTTATTTCTATAGAAAATTTTGTTCAAATTTTATTTCTATAGAAAATTTTGTCAAAATTTCATTTCTTTAGAAAATTTTCTCTAAATTTTATTTCTATAGAAAATGTTGTCCAAATTTTATTTCTATAGAAAATTTTGTCCAAATTTTATTTCTAAAGAAAATGCCCTAAAAAATAGTTTTTCTTCCTCAACAACCGAATACCAAATTCATGGGCCACCCCAAAACAAATGCAGTTCTCCATTTGGAGAAATTTTAATTGCAAAAGTAATAATTTTGTACAGTGTTTAGCACGGCCATACAAACTCTACCTCGAATTCGAATCAATTTGAGATTTCCTATTTTTGAAAGTTCATTTTGTTTCTATAAGAATACAATGGTTTTTAAAAATGAATATTTTTTAAAATTTTGGCTTGCAAATTCATTCACATTCTACAAATGTTTTTACTTTTTTGTGGACCCATTGTGTGTACGTTCAAACAAAAAAAAAAGCAACTAAATCCATGACCTAGCTACAGCTAGATGTCCTTAAATCATAAAAAGGCCATTTAATTTTACAATATGTATTAGAAATAAAATGCCTGTAGAGCAAAGGTTATCATTGTCGATTACCTAACCTTCTAGAAAAATAAAAATATCAGATTTCAACTCAAACTTAATCTTATGCATTGGCTACAAACAAATGTTTCATAAACAAATGTTCATAATTTTTTTAATACATGAACGCATTTTGTTACATGTATGCAATTAAATACAAATCTATGTAGAAGTCAAGCTTACCTCTTGGGTTTAGTTTTTGTCTCTTCAGCATCCCTCAAATATTCTTTTGTAACCGACACTGGTGGATCATGAAAACTCACACGTTTACGCTTAAAGGCCGGAGATTCAAATGATAGATCCTCAATGCTATCATTTCGTAATTTCCGTTTTAAAATACTTGCCGAGGGACTGGCCGTCGGTGAGGGTAAACGCTTTGAGAATACCAAAAAATCTTTATGCTGAACTGGGGTCGATGTCTGATCAGTGCCGGTTAATTCCATAAGCTCAGTGGCGGGATTACGATGTTGTGAAGGTGTTGAAACCGATGCGGAGGCTTGGCCCGAGGTCGATGTAGAAGAGGATGCTGTGGCTGATATATCTACTTTCTTATTACGTATCATATTTATCAATTGTGCACCTCGACCAGTAAGGTGGGCTGAGGGTTTAGGTCTTAATGTTGGGCTACTACTGTTATTAGTAAGTTTACGATCAGGAGGAGACGACTATAAAAAAAACAAGCAAAAACATATTAGTCCATTACTTAGTAGTGATCATGTGTATTTACTTACCAAGGGTGTAAATCTAGTGGAAGTCTTTTTTGGTGAAACTTCTTTAGTTTGTAAAATCTCTGTTATGGCATTTGTGTTTGATTTAGTGTTGAGATCAATTATTAGTTCATTTGAAAGAATTTCAACTGTATTGTCGGCTTTCTTAGAAGCCTCATCCTTTTTATTGGTATCAGTAGTCACACTATTGGAAACCTTGGCAGTGGTCATCTTTTTTTCACCGTCTTGGGTCTGACGTACTGTATTCATTTGAGTCTCTGTGGCAATTTCTGTTGGTGGTAAAGATTCCACAATTGTTGGTGGTAATTGGGTTTCCTGTTGTTCCATGAGAATATTTTCCTTATCTTTTTCTGTTAGAGGAGTCTCATGATCATCAAATATATCTTCTGTATTAATGGTTGCAGTCGTGACATTTTTGTTTGCAGCACTTTTGCTAGGGCCTAAAAAAATATTTTTTGGGAGAGTTATTCCACTAGACTAATCAAGTTGTTTCTTTCAGTGTACATAATGTGGTGTGTGCATATCTTATCTAATGCTTGCATGTAACAAAAAAACTAAATAATAATAATAAAGAAGGCCACACATACTTGATACATTCTCCATTTGATGGTGGTGTGGTTTGTCTGCAACACTTGATTTTGATTTTTCGCCTGAGGTTTCTTCGGCTTTTTTGTTATCGTTCTTGGTGCGTAGACCAGAGCGACGAGTTTGCTGGCAGAGGAAAAAAATAATAATTATTTTGCTTTGTTGATAATAAACCATAGCCAATGAAAATTGTATTAATTACCCTTCTAATTATGCTGTCCTCTATCGAGCTCATTTTTTCTTTAGGCTCTTCCTCTGTGGTAGTGGCTAGTATAGACCGTTTGGAGTTGCGAGTACTGCGAGTCATTTCCTGTTCAGATTTTTTATCCTCTTCTTGTTGTTGCTGCTGCTCCCTGGGGGTACCTTGAACTTTAGTTTGATTTCGCAAAGAGGTCTTTTTGCTAACTGGAGTACTCATAGAAGATTTTTCCATCTCGCTAGGTCTTTCCACCACTATGGGCTCTGATTCTTCTATAACCTCCTCCGATTGTTGACCTTCCAAGACTATTTCGGACTTATCTTTTTGAGCTATTACAATTTTCTTGGGCGTCCAAGGTTTTAGAGAAGTTTCTTGCGATTGGCTCATATCATTATAGAGAGCTGGTATATCTGCCTTTTCGGCCATTTTCTCCTTTTGCCTTTCGGTCAGTTTATCTGGATTCAAACTCCATACAGATGGTATGACAATGAACACATCGCTATTTCCTTTAACCACTTCTTTCACTTGCTGGAAGGATTCTTTGTTTAGCAATGACCGTAATTTGTCCACTACGTAACGCTTCCATTCATCAAGAAATTTATTATCCACTGAGCAAGTGGAGCCCTTTGCATTGAGAGCCACAACTGCTGACAATACTGCCTTGATGTGCTCAAACATTGCAGAGGCCTCGGTACTTTTGAAACCCACCAAAGCATTGCGTAAAGTGTTCAGGCATGCCTCCAAGGGCTTCTTAGGCAATTGTTGCTTTAATATTTCCTGCATCAAAGCGAAAAATTCATGGTGTTGGAGACTGTCCTTTTCACATTCCAATTTCATAACGGCCATGGCATAGGCATCGAATATTTCGCCAAATGAGGACTCCTCGTGGCGTATCTTCGGTAGGTCCTTTAGTACCCCTCCTACCTTACTAATAAAAGGACGCCGATCTGGAGCATTCTGTCCAGCATTGATTAGTTGTCTCCACAGGGAACAAAAGCCAGTATCAAATCCACTTGTTGACTTGGAACCTGCAAAGCCCACACATACCTGAACCGGCCAAAGTATCCATCGCTCCATTAGTAAAGCATTTTCTCTAACCCTAACGTCCAAAGCATTTTCCTTTAGGTGTTTCAAAAGACCTTGTGACACATTGCGCCATATGATCAATTTCGTTTCGAATGCCTCGAAATCTTCATCGTCTTTTAAAAGGAATATTTGGCCCATCATTATCGAAAGCGACCGCCATTTAATGCGACCCGACTCATGGGCCTCCAAGGAGAACACCTTATCCACACAACGTTGCAGTATAGCTGGCGGTACTATAGATCGTGCCGATATGAAGAGTTGGGTAAATGAATTCAAAACCTTTGGATATAATTCCGAATCATCAAAAGTTTTCTTGGCCACCAAACCTTCGGCGGCCAAAGTATTGATGGCTATGATAACAGTGCGCGGGCTTTTGTTTTGCATCTTTTGTATGGCTGTGCACACATGTATGGTTAAGGGGGCAATGTCCTTGCGGAAAGTCATTTGTAGAAGTTGTCGTAGTAATTGTTGGAACAGGTGTTGTTCTCCCACGTCGGCATCAGCGGATTCATTAACCTAAAAAACAAACAAACATAAAACAATAGCAGCTCAGCGGGGGGTGGTTACGAAGAATATTTGCTTTACACTTACCATTAGTTGAATGGACTCTAAGGCTGCACAAGCAACCGAGGACCAATGTTTTTCCAAAATACTATTTTCCAATATAGCCGAAGGGGATTCCATAGCTTCGAGTTTGTGGTCTCTCAAACAACGATCCAAAAATTCACTTTTTTCACTTGACAGCAACTTGGCCATACATGGTATTGCTAATTCTCTGACAACTTCATATTGCTTAGCAGCACTAATCATCTGTTTTGTATTGGATATCCCACCAAAGCAAAACTGGAGAAATGGTTCTACAACACTCTCAAAGTTATCACCCAATTTTGAACCAAAACGTGTCAATAAATACCACCACACCCTTAATTTAACCTCAGCAGCCTGGGCAGATTTTGACTGAGAACTCTTTAGGGGAATACAAATCAATTTCAAACGTTTGGGCGATGATAGTTCATCGTATTTGGCAAAGATTTCAATTAACAAACGCCAACACAGAAATGATTCTGCCCTTATGGTATTGTCAGTGCTACGAAAACCCAATTCTACTATAGCCAAAAATGCATTAATCGTACTTGCCCCCTTCAACAGTTCTTTGTCAAGTATACGTATCATGTAACCCCACACCCTATGCCAGTGAGGATTACGTTCCTCTCTCAACTTGTGAATCTTTGGAGCCTGTACACTGGCCAAAGAGGCCTTAAGCGCTGGCCATTCTTTGCTGTTGTGTATCTTTTGAACATCCATAGAGGCTAGACCCTGTTCAAAGGCTTCCACAGCCTTTGTCTGTATGGCACGATCTGTATCGAACATCAAGGCCAATATGTCCGACAACCAGAACTGTATCATTTCATCACTTACAATTTTGCTACCCACTAAACCCGTTGTTTTACAGGTGCTCGTCAATAAATCCAACATCTACATATCGAGAAAAAAGAAAGAAAAACGCAATGGATCAATAGAAAAAAACGGTAAGTTTAGCCCATAGCGAAATAAAGAAACGTAGAAAGAAAAGTGGCACAAATGGTCATGGTGACGTACACTGCAATATAAATGTCGCTGATTATTCTTGAGAATTTCTTTTGATGAGCAATAAACTCCATAATAAGCTTGACTCAATTCCGTTTCCATTTTGTTTTTCTGTATTTTTGTGTAAAATTTTGTACTTTAAGGTGTCTTTTATTGAATCGAACGATGTAAAATTCTTATTTTTTACAGCAACTGCTCTTCTTCTCTTTCTTCTGTGACAACTCTGTAACCGTCAAAGCGCGCCAATTTACTAGTAAAAATAGCCAAACAGAGTTGCCACGGCAAGGGAAAAAGCTAAAAAGCCCGCGTAAAAACATCTGATTGTCAGTGTTGTATAAAATACAATGGTAAACAAAGTGCATTTAGGCGATTGTTGATGAGCTCCCACTAAAAGGTTCCATCGATGCCAGATTTATTATTATTATGAATATCAACAATTTATTACTATTAAATAATAAAATTAATAAGACAAAATTTTAAGGCAGGTTTTAAGGCTCGAAATGAACGAACCATTTAAAAATACTCATAGATATCTCACGATTTTCGACCTTTGGGCATGTCAAATTTATCCCTGCCAGCATTTCAAAGTTCGATCGCTACCACAGACTCGTAAATGACATAAAAAACATGATCTGATAAGAAGGTGGCATCGCTGAAACAGCCCTTCCAACATTTTTTGAATTTGACGGCGCTTCTGAGAATCCGCACCACGTCGAAAACAATCGTATACGACATCCAAAAACTCGTCGGAAAAGCTCCATCACTATTGAGAAGTTGTACCACGCCAAGTTACTACAAAAAAGTATCGTATGAGTGCAATTATTAGGTGCCTTTTTTGATAAATTTAGATCGACGCCAATAGGAGCCCCTTCAAACTATCAGGAAAAGTGAATTTTAAGGTAGTTGTAAAAGAATCATTGTGGTCAAGTAAACACGATTGTTTTGATGTTTATTAATTTGATTATACATTTATAAATTCTTATAAATATAACATTTATACAACTATCACATCACATTTTTTTTGCATTAATAAAATAATAGGGCTGTTTTCTTTTTGCACTGGATAGAACTTTTGTATGGCAATCGTTGCACTGGTGTTCTATCCAGTGCAACTATCAGTGCAAGTCGCACCAGAGTCACCATTATATGCGAATTTTGTAGTTGTCAAAATATGAATTGGCAACTAACTAAAATACTGGGGAGGAACACATCTCAAGTGAATGTCACATACTGAAAAGAAGAAGAAACAAAAGCAAATGTAAATAAACAAAACAGAAGTATTTGTTTAAATTTTGTTTCACTTCAACAAAAACAGGAATATGTATCGAATTATGTAGAAATATCTAGTGGCCCAACTTTAAATGTAGCGTCTCTAACAACTTCCAATAAAGGAACTCTCACGGAAGTGACGATTTCATTTGGACATTTCGTCAAAGGCCTTCTCTGTATTTCGTGAGACTCACAATAATTATGGAGTTCGAAAAAATTTAACCGCGCCTTAAATTTTTACAAAAACACCTTAAATGGCATGAGAATCAGTGAAATGTGTTTTATTTTCCTACAAATCAAAGTTTAAATTGCATGGCTCGGGTGGTGGAAGTTTAGTACGAAGGTCCAAAGAAAAGTCTTAATCCAAGAAATAAAAACAGTTCCTTCAATAATGGTGGGGGTAATATTATGGTCTGGGGGTCGTTTTTTGGACATGTTATGGCTCCGATTTATAGAGTATAGAGGGCACTATGCTTTTGGAAATCTTCAAAAACAGTTTGTCCCATGTAATATTACCATAACAATCACGGGAAATACCGTCTACATGGATTATTCAGTGCGATCATGATCTCCAGCACTCGTATAGTGTGCTAAAACAACTTATTTCTAATGAAAAAGTGTGTGTACTTGTACTCTATGTTTCGAATTCAGGCCAATGTCGTTCCTATGTTTAAAAACAAAATAATGTATTATACCCTTCATTGTGGACCAAATTCATTGATACCATCTCAAGTTTGTTGCGAGCTATATAAAGGTTGATATTCACATATGCATGAATTTGAATCTGCACCGATTTAGACAAAATTGTATACACTTCAACAAAATCTATGTACTTAATATTTGAATCTAACTTTATGGGACGAAACATAATTTTAGTCAAAAATAAAAAAAATAATAATAATAAGAAAATCTGAAGTCTGGCGGGGCAGACTATAATATACACAACTTTGTATTTAGATCCACATTTTGATAAAATCTCAATCCTTCAATTTTGTTTAGTGCTTTTTATAAAGGTTTATGTTGCTATTTACCTCACTCGATTTGGACAATGTATATTGTAATACTTCTATAAAGAGTGCGACGCAGGGTATACATTTTTAGGCAATTTCGCAAAATTGAATTTATAATCGGTCGAAAGATTTATATTAGAGGTTTTTTAAGAATCAGTGACCATCAGCACGAAATAACATTATATGAAAATTTACTATAGAAATACATTTTCAATAAATATGCTAAATTTTGAGAAAATTTTCTATAGAAATAAAATTTTGACAAATTTTTCTATAGAAAAACAAGTAAGGAAAGTCTATAGTCGGACAGGGCCGACTATATTATACCCTGCACCACTTTGTGATCTACATTTTCGACACCATCTGAATTCGTTCAAATTTTTTGAGTGGTATATATAAAGATTTATGTTCCCATATACATGCATTTAAATATGAACCGACAATATATTTAAGACCAAAATTCTATTGACTTAAAATTTATGTCGGCTAATGCCCTGGGGTGGAACACAATGTTAGTAAAAAACAAGTAAGTAAAGTCTAAAGTCGGGCTGGGCCGACTATATTATACCCTTCACCACTATGTATACCAACATTTGTGTTACCACCTTAACTACTTCAAATTTGCTGGGAGCTATGCAAAGGTTTGCATTTCCAGATACAAGTACTTATAATGAAGAGAATATTTGTACAAAAACACTAGAATTAAAATCGGCTATCACCATGGGATGAAACACAATGTTAGTAAAAAATATGGGAAATATGAAGCGAGAGAAATTTTAATGCAAGTGTACAAAAGGACATTTATGATTTATCAGGCGATACATATGTATACCAAATATAGGAAAATTTTAGTAATATTTGCAATTTTTGCTACTCACCAGTGGCGATTTTAAAAGGATATTGGTAGATCTCGCCAAGATATGTGGTCAAGTGTGGGTTGTAACATATTATTTGGTCAAGTCGAGCGACTTGGAGCCTTATTTAAAAATCAACTGTTCTGTGGAAATTCTGGCACTACAGGATATGACTAAGATATGAGGAAATCATCACAGAGTTTTGTCTAAAGTGTGGGAATTTTGGTCATATTTGTAATAACTGGAAACACGAATATATGGGGGTTTTATCTAAATCTGAACCAAATCAGATCAAACTTAACACACTTAAATATCTAAAATATTAAAGATTTTAACCAAATTCAACACACATAACGACACCTAAATCTGAATCGATTTCAATCAAATTTACCAAGCATTGCTAGAATGTTAATTCTACTCTCTGTGCAAAACTTCACGAAAATCGGTAGTAAACTTTGGCCTCTGTTGTCATATGAGTCTAAATCGGACGAAAGATATATATCGGTGCTATATCTAAATATGAACCGATTTCAATCAAATTTTGCACTCGTGACTATATGGCCAAGCGTTATGTTTGAGCAAAATTTCAACCAAATCAGGGTAAAACTCAGGCTGAATCCATATAAGTGCATATCGGACGAAAGATATATATGGAAGCTATATCTAAATCTGAACCGATTTCAATAAAATTTGGCACATTTGACTATACTACCAATTGTACTCCTAGTGCAAAATTTCTACCAAATTTGGGTTAAAATCTGGCTTCTAGGGCCGTATAAGTGGACGAAAGATATATATGGGAGCTATATCTAAATCTGAACCGATTTCTTCCAAAATCAATAGGGTTCTATTCTGACCCAAAACACATACTTGTGCCAAATTTGAAGTCGATTGGGCTTAAATTGCGACCTAGACTTTGATTACAAAAATGTGTTCACGGACAGACGGACATGGCTATATCGACTCAGGAGCCCACCCTAAGCATTTTTGCCAAAGACACCATGTGTCTATCTCGTCTCCTTCTGGGTGTTGCAAACATATGCACTAACTTATAATACCCTGTTCAACAGTGTGGCGCAGGGTATAAAAATTTTATAAATTATTGTTCATTAGGCCGTGAAGTACAAAAATATAACAGCAGACATCTACTGCTGTTTTTAGCAGACCTTTTCTATGAGTATACTGGAAGTCGAGTCTGAATTTGGAAAATAAAGTTGTTAACTCGTTTTAAAGGATTTTAATAGCATATAGAGAACAAAAGCTGAAAAAATGAAAACTTAAAATTCGCTTCCTAGAAAGAAGTACACAAAACCGAAATTTAAAAAAAAATGTGTCTTAAAAATATCCTTACTAGTATTCTCCGCTTCTTTGGCTCGG
This sequence comes from Haematobia irritans, assembly GCF_050003625.1. Taxonomy (NCBI): domain Eukaryota; kingdom Metazoa; phylum Arthropoda; class Insecta; order Diptera; family Muscidae; genus Haematobia; species Haematobia irritans. The sequence continues at coordinate 157,103,051 of NC_134401.1, read as the reverse complement.
ATTTAAAAAAAAAAGGAAAAAAAAGGAAAAAGTAAATTTTTAAAGTAAAGACAAAATCTTTGTAACAGGACATGCCTTTTTTTGAGTGTATACTGCATAATTTTCATAAATAAGGAAATTCGGTTCATCTCCCAAACCTATACCAATGATACCCTTGCTTATGTTTACTAATTCGCATGGGGTGGTTTAGGGTATGATATAGTCGGCCCCGCCCAATACCGATATGGACCAATTTTTGTATGGTTGTTAGAAACCACATACTAACACCACGTACCAAATTTCAACCGGATCGGATGAATTTTGCCCCTCCAAGAGTCTCCGAAGGTCAAATCTGGGGATCGGTTTATATGGGGGCTATACGTAAAGTAATGCGATATGGCCCTTTTCCAATAAGATACGACCTATATCAATAACAACTTCTTGTGCCAAGTTTCAAGTCAATAGCTTGTTTCGAACGGAAGTTGGCGTGATTTCAACAGACGGACCGACCATCATCGGGTCGTATTTTTTCCAAAATGAGGCCGGTCAGGCAGTTACTGTGAATGGTGTTCGCTATCGTAAGATGATAACGAACTTTGTATGGCCCGAATTTGCCCCACAGCTAACGAAACAATGGCTCTTTTGCGCAACAAATTTAATGTCCGTGTTGTCTCACGTAATGGCAATGTTAATTGACCGCCAAGATCATGTGATTTGACACCGTTGGACTTTTTTCTTTGTGGTTATTTGAAAGAAAAGGTGTACGTCGATAAGCCAGCAACAATTCAATAGCTAAAGGACGAGATAATTCGGCACATTAACGGCATAGAACCTCAATTATGCCCCAGCGTCATCGAAAATTTGGACCATCGGATGGAGGTGTGCCACCGAGGTCGCGGCGTCTATTTGGCCTATAGTTTGTTCCATACATAATTGAGTAATACGAATATATCATAATAAAATAAAATTACAATAATGTCCTAAATAGTTTGTGTTTTATTCAAAATCAACATCGGCCCTTGAAAATTTAACCACCCTATTCTTTATGGGGTCTTAGAGCAATTTTTCGATATGTTACAAACCGAATGGCAAACTTAAAAAACCACCATCTTATGGTGGAGGGTATAAAAATAGCATTTGGAATAGTATATAATAATAAAATTGCCTTCTTCATCATTATTTAGAAAATATTCACCAAGACAGTATGATTTTGGTTTGGATTTTGCGGTAAAATTTAAAATTTTCATGAATTTTTTAGATATTTACGCTTCATTTGTGTATAATTTTTCTATTCTTTAGTTAACCCTCTAATGCCCAATCCCGCCTTTAGGCGGGCTTCAATAAATAAGGAAGCTTTTAGTAAAACACACCTTAACACAATAAAAATGGGTAAAATAAAAAGAAAACAGTTGGAACTGTTCAAGAGGCTTTGCAGCATATACTGAATTTTACCTATAAAATTTTCTTGTTTAGTTTTCTTGCTTTTGTGTCGTTAACATTAAATATTTATTCAGATGGCCAAAAAATTGGGGCATTAGAGGGTTAATTATACAAACATAATCCAAAAATGAATAAAGTTAAGTTAATTTGCTTAAGAAATAATAATTCCGATAACTAAAATAAACCTATTTTTTTTAATGGTTACATTTTCTTAATAAATTTTAAAATAATAAAAACTTTTGTCTTACACTTTTCGACATTTTTTATTTTCACGGCGAAAGCTTAGGGAAACCTTGAAAATAAAAAATTTAAAAACAAGTGTAATGAAACTTAGTTTTTATTGATGGAACCATGAACGCCTAAATGTTTTTTAACATATTTAAAAATTTTGAAAGAAAATCTTCACTCCAGCGCCTCTAAAATGGGATTTCGTGATAAAGACTCCTTGTTCCAACAAGCAAACACCTCAAACACACGGCCTGGGATGTGAAAATATGGCTCCTTCACAACACTAAATATCTCAAAACGCAACCACAAAGCCCAGGTAGCAACCCCATTGAAAACTAGGATCTCATTTGGAACCGTGGATCGGACAAAACCAAATTTCATCTTGGACAGCCCTTAAAAGAAGTGTTACAAGAAGAATGGGGCAAAATCTCTCAAGAAACGTTTTGATGCCAAGACGACTGGAAGCCATTTGCGCTAACAAAGGGTACTATTCCAAATACTAAGTGGACCAAAATAATGTCTCATACAATGTGATTACTGATACGACGAATACTTTTGTGAGCTTTTTTTGTAGTTTTTTGATTTAATGATTAAAAATAATACAATAAAATTAATTTCACGATTTTTGTTTACGTTTTGCTGATATGTATATCCATGGAAACATTTTAATAAAACTTTTTCATATAAATGTTAAGCGGTTTGCGATTTCAAGATATTAAAATGAATATTTTTGTGAGTCACTGTATATGTTTTGTTTTTGTTTTTTGTATGACTTGCTTTATGGTCTAAAACAGCAAGAAATCCCTTTCTCAACTAAATATACAAATAAACTTGCGATATTTGTTTGTGGCTGGTGGTGGTGATGTTTTTCTCTGCCTACAATTATTGGTATTTCGTTCCAAAGAAAAACTCATAAACCAAGGTGGCTATTAAACCCAAGACAAAAGGCATCAGCCATGACTTCATTACAATTCCTCGTTCTTTTGCTCAGTATTCCATGTGGGTTCGGATTTTTCTGGAACATTTGTACGCTCTTCAGCAACTAGTTAACCGATTTTGTATTGTTGCATCATTTCACGGGCATATGAACTGTGACCAACTTCTTCGAAATTTTCTGTAGCATCTTTACCAGCTTGTTCGATCAAGACTTCTTCACCACCAGGATGCTCATTGAGAAAAGGGGTCACGTCATACACGTTGTTGTGGATTATGAACCAATTCTTTTCTTTTGTAATATTTTTGGCAACTTCGGCGTGGGTAAATTATTTTACATTTTGCGATGACATGGTGTTTAATTAAATAATTTGTGATATTAAGTTGAATTATATTTCCTGTATATTCTCTCCCTCTTGTGATGGCTGGCCGAAGTCTGTAATTCTACGTTAACTAGGCTTTTGTGATTTTGATGCAATTGGCATATCCATTTCTATACCACACATGCTTGTGTGGTATAGCCACTTGTAAATCCACCACTTGAACAAATTCCCATATTTCCACGCGTTTGGTTGATAAACATGACGCACTGAATCTGTTTCCACGCACGTAGCTGTTGCCAGCAGTCATTTGTTTTTGAAAGGCAAGCAGCAAATCCTTTAAAATTAATAATCACTCTTTCGTTTTTGGTACACTTATTTCTATAAATTGATTATTAAATATATACCCCCTATTTTTATTTGTAAACAATAACTTTGATTTTGACATTTGACGACCAAGTGTTGCCAATCAAAATCGAAATTTGAACTGAAATTTTTTTTGCGTTTTATTTTAGCACTGGTTATCAGTACAAAAAGAAAACAGCCCTAATGATGTTGAGTTACAAGTTGCAAGTCACATGTTGCAGCGTCCATCAGCCAGTGCTTTTATTCTCGATGAAAAATATTTGAAAAACTATCGCTTTATTCCATTTGGAAAGTCAACAATTGTTGTTACCTTTCACAAATTTAAGCGATGTTTTCAACACTTCATTATCGTTTTTATTTAAATAAATTACAAGAAGCTAGTTGCGCTTGGTGTTTCACAAAATATAAAATGGCTCTAGTAACAATAGTGATGGCAAAATACTTTCATGTACATTGCATACTTTTTCATACGCTTCCCCCATCACAGTTGGCGATTTTTGCAGTGTCACTTACTAGTCTGTGGTAGCGATGCGGATAAAATGGAATTGTTGGCTGGGAGATAACTAAAATCTTTTTATGAAATTATTCTCCAAACGTCATTTTGGCGTTTTATTATTTTAAGATTACGGGGCCGTCCGCAAACAATATCTTTTTAACTTTAGTGCAAAGGACATATACAGCCTGTTTCAGTATGTCGATCGAGCTATATCGATCGGTTGAAATGGATGCAAACAGCTGAATTTATAACCAAAAATCAGCCGTTTTTACGCATTTCGCTCGATCGACAGAACTCGTTCGACATACAGAAACAGGCTGATACCCTGCCAGCATTTCAACGTTCCATTTCATCCTCATCGCTATCACAGACTCGTAAGTGACACTGCAACTATCGCCAACTGTGATGGGGTAAATATATCAAAAAGTACAAAACGTACATGGAAGTATTTTGCCATCACTATTGTTACAAGAGCCATTTTATATTTTGTGAAACACCAAGCACAACTAGCTTCTTATATTTTATTTAAATAAAAATGATAATGAAGTGCTAAAAACATAGTTATTTCGCTTAAAATTGTGAAAGGTATATTGGTGAACAATTTTTGACTTTCCAAATGGAATAAAGTGATAGTTTTTCAATTATTTTTCCAGACACGCTGCCTCCATTGGGAATAAAAGCACTGGCTGATAGACGCTACAACATGTAACTTGCAACTTGTAACTCAACATCAATCTTTTATTAATGCATAAAAATATGTTAAATGTGATGTGATAGTCGTATAAATGTTATATTTATGAGAATTTATAAATGTTCAATAAAATTAATAATCATTTAAACAATCGGGTTTTACTTGACCACAATGATTCTTTTACAACTATCTTAAAATTCACTTTTTCTGATTGTTTGAAGGGGCTCTTATTAGCGTCGTTCTAAATTTATTAAAAAAGGCACCTAATAATTGCACTCATGCGATACTTTTTTGTAGTAACTTGGCGTGGTACAACTTCTCAATAGTGACGGCGCTTTTCCGAGGAGTTTTGGATATCGTATACGACTGTTTTCGACGTAGTGGGGATTCTCAGAAGCGCCCCCAAATTCAAAAAATGTTGGCAGGGTAGTTATTACACCTAATATTGTGGAATTTATATTGGTAAACATTTTTCGACATTCCAAATAGAATAACGTGTTATTTGTCCAGGAATCCTGCCTCGATCATACAGAAATTCATTCTCTGACAGATACCGACACCATCATTAGCTCCGTTCGAGAACCCGATAATGTTTGATAATTATCACAATTTTTTACTGAAAGTCTTTTGTTTACTCCAAAAAGCCAGCAAAAAAGAGCCAGGGTGACATCAATTTTGATATTTTAGAAATAGAGAAGTTGCAAGATTTTGCTGGAAAATTTTAATTTTTAGTAAAAACTTGCAAGAGTTAGCACATAATTACCAGCTGTTTTATAATCATAAACAAATCGTACGTGCAATATATTTCAGTGTCATTTAGAAGTTAGAAAAATATGAACATTTTTGTTTCTTTAATTGATTTAAAAGCTGAAAACTGGTTCATGGTACCGGATGACGTTCGCGTTTTTTCCTGCTTATTTTAGCAAAGAGAGTACAATCCATTTTTAGTCTCTACCAAGTTTTTACAGGATATTTTTTACTGGGAAAGTACACAAACAGACCTATTATATTTAATTTGATTTTAGTCGTATAAATGTTATGCATTGAAGAAGTGCCGTCAAATTAAAAAAATGTTGGCAGGGTATTTTAAATTTATCTGTACGAAAAATTTCCAAACATATTCCAGATATGGGCCACACTATAATTTATGTTGGACGACAAAATCGATAATTATTACTGTGATCGACTATAATTTTATTTATTCCATACAAACACAAGGATGAGTATTTTTCACAAGTAACACTATATCAATTTGATAGTGAATCCCATATTCAACATTAATTCAGATGGCCTTGCAAATTGATTGCCTTCAACAAATTTTCCCATAGGTTTGAAACATTAAAATGAAATTTAGTTTGAAAAGTTTTTGGTGATATGTTGAGAAATTGTTGCTAACGTGTTGAATTCTACTGTTGAGGGTAATGTCTATTTTTTGTTGAGAACGCGATTTTCTCAACAATTTTTCAAATTGAATTTTAAGGTAATTCTTTGAAAACATGTTTGAAACCGTATTGAATATAAGCATTTCTCCAATGCTTGTGTTTATTGGGTTTATATATGTATATGGGCTTTTAATGCCGACCACATGTAAGTTATTTTGCAGACATTTCGTACGGAGAATCAGTGTTGGCTATAATTTCATCGATTTTATTTTGCTCTGGATCACCTTACGTTAAGTCAGCTGCATTTAATTGTACTAAAAATACAACACTGATTCTCTTTAAAGAAAACCATTTGCTCGTAATACACCCTGTTGACCGAATTTAGTACACAGTTACGAAAGTTCATTGGATTAGCATCATTGTTATTGTCACTTTAGACTAATAAAATACCATCTTCTGATAGAAATGAGTAACTTTTATGTTGTTTTATAACATAATATCGTTTACGAATTTAGTGCATTTCTAAAATGAAACTTTGTTAGCAACATTTCAACTTGTGCTGCACAATATCTACATATAATTTCCTGCGAAATACGGCGCGTTCCAATAAAAAAATTCAGCTAAAACTTATGCATAATAAAAAGATAAAGAAGGAATAGCAGCGAATAAGCGGTGTGTGTGACGTGTAAAAGTTCGAAATAGTAGTGTTCTGCCAAAAAGAAGGTATCTAAACATTGTTGTTGTGCCATTATTATCAAAATGAATAGAAAACATGAAAACACTATGTTGAGAGTATATCATCAAAAAAACCAAAAAGAAAACTAATTTGGATAATATAAATTGCAAATGAAAAATTGTTATCGTATGTTTGTTGGGAGTTATGAGTGAGTGAGTAGCGGAAGAGGAGATGTATGAACATTGTATATTTGCTGATAAAAAAAGAACCATGGACGCAGACGACGACAGAGTATAATAAGCAAGCAAGCGTTGCTTTTAGCTTAAATTTTGTTTGTGGATTTTGGGACAAAAAAAGAAACACCATTAATGTTTGCCATTGAACTCGTGTGTGATATTGGTATTGTCGTATTCATTTTTTTGCTACCTTCAACTAAAAAAACCGATTTGCGAGCAAAGCCATACTACTATGTTTAATTGAAGGTGGACGGGGTACAACGATACGTTTTGGATAATGATGATGATGATGATCACGCCCATAGATTGTTTTATTCTCTGTTTTTGTTTACTCTCTTGCCTTCCCTATTATTCTTTTACCCAAATTTAGAATGATTTTTTCTCTTTTGTAGTAGATGGATGAACCAACAAATCAATGGAGGAACCATTTGGCAATTCATTGACATTGTGGCTCCACTCAGACTTTCTGGTCAATATCAATCATCAGCTTCAATAGAAGTAGAAGCAGAATTTGTAGTAGAAGTCGTCTACTATGTTGCTATGTATATGGTGCTCTCCCAAATTCGTCATAGTCATTTACCTCGCTCTCTCTCTCTCTCTCTGCATCACCATTTCATTCTTTTTAGTACACAACGATAGTTCTTGTAAATGTAAACAAAAGCGCTATTACATTGGGTAAATGCCAGCAAGCAATGAATTTGACAGCTGATCAGTCATTACGCTAAATTAAATTTAATTGAAATTGTGCTATGATGTTTTATGCATTGTATTAAAAAATATTGCAATTTGAAATCAATGCGACTTTGAAAGTAAATTTATTCAAAAATTCTTAAGTGGTTAAACTGGTAAGCCGGTCGATGATAGCGATCAGAATTTATTGATTATGTGCTCTGAAAAGGTATGGAAGGGGATTAAAAATTTGTAAAACAAAAACCAAGTTAGTGTGAAGTCGTTAGCAGTTAAGTGCTTTACATGATTTGCAATTCTCAGTTGACTATATATAGACTAAATAATCTTACATGCAATAAATGCCTCGGCCCTATGGACTTTTTCTCCAATTACAGAGATTTCGTCCTCAAGAAAATTCTTCCCACTTTAATATATTCGCTTTTCAGTCGCTGTCCGGAGAGTTGGATCTCAAAAATACTGATCCAAGAACATAGTCCACAGAAAAACGCCAAAAATGCCCTAAGATCGGCGTGAGCAGTCGCATAAACTTCTTATCCGGCACTGATTGGAACCAAGGGCCAATCGAAATACTAGGTTGACCCCTTACTAGGAGTAGTAGAGTTCAGGATACAAGTTAACAAACCCCAAGCATACTCAAAGAACACGTTCAATACAACATAACGTTGCAAAAGCAATAACCTTTAATCAGCCAGTTGAGTCTACCTTGTTATTTATCAACGCATATTAGGAGTATTTCTGTTGTTGCACACTCACCTAGACAAACGACGAATTCCTTGGAATACCAAAGGTGGCGAACTTTTCTCCTATCAATGAGTGATGTTCGGTTGTATGGTACGCTCAATGATATGTGATCCTCTTTTTTTTAGCCAAGGCTGGGAATATAAAATATCTTGTCTCTGCCTTATACACTATAATATCAACCAATCTTTATTCCCATGTATTTCAGAGTATATCTTGTATGGAGTAATTTTACTTCATACTCTAATATCGCTAAACCACAATTGGATGATTAGAAACATCCAACAGCTATTATTAAAAAATTTTGTCAAAATCTTATTTCTATAGAAAATTTTATCAAATTTTTATTTATAGAAAATTTTGTCAAAATTTTATTTCTATAGAAAATTTCATCAAAATTTTATTTCTATAGAAAATTTTGTCAAAATTTTATTTCTATAGAAAATTTTGTCAAAATTTTATTTCTATAGAAAATTTTGTCAAAATTTTATTTCTATAGAAAATTTTGTCAAAATTTTATTTCTATAGAAAATTTTGTCAAAATTTTATTTCTATAGAAAATTTTGTCAACATTTTATTTCTATAGAAAATTTTGTCAAATTTTATATCTTAAGAAAATTTTGTCAAAATGTTATTTCTAAAGAAAATTTTGTCAATATTTTATTTCTATAGAAAATTTTCTCAAAATTTTATTTCTTTAGAAAATTTTGTCAAAATTTTATTTCTATAGAAAATTTTGTAAAAATTTTATTTCTAATAAAAATTTTGTCAAAATTTTGTTTCTATAGAAAATTTTGTCAAAATTTTGGTTCTATAGAAAATTTTGTCAATATTTTATTTCTATAGAAAATTTTGTCAAAATTTTATTTCTATAGAAAATTTTGTCAAAATTTTATTTCTATAGAAAATTTTGTCAAAATTTTATTTCTATAGAAAATTTTGTCAACATTTTATTTCTATAGAAAATTTTGTCAAATTTTATTTCTATAGAAAATTTTGTCAAAATTTTGTTTCTATAGAAAATTTTGTCAAAATTTTATTTCTAAAGAAAATTTTGTCAAAATGTTATTTCTAAAGAAAATGTTGTCAATATTTTATTTCTATAGAAAATTTTCTCAAAATTTTAATTCTTTAGAAAATTTTGTCAACATTTTATTTCTATAGAAAATGTTGTCAAAATTTTATTTCTATAGGAAATTTTGTTAAAATTTTATTTCTTTAGAAAATTTTGTCAAAATTTTATTTCTATAGAAAATTTTGTCAAAATTTTATTTCTATAGAAAATTTTGTCAACATTTTATTTCTATAGAAAATTTTGTCAAATTTTATTTCTATAGAAAATTTTGTCAAAATTTTGTTTCTATAGAAAATTTTGTCAAAATTTTATTTCTAAAGAAAATTTTGTCAAAATGTTATTTCTAAAGAAAATTTTGTCAATATTTTATTTCTATAGAAAATTTTCCAAAATTTTATTTCTTTAGAAAATTTTGTCAAAATTTTATTTCTATAGAAAATTTTGTCAAAATTTTATTTCTATAGAAAATTTTGTCAAAATTTTATTTCTATAGAAAATTTTGTCAAAATTTTATTTCTATAGAAAATTTTGTAAAAATTTTATTTCTATAGAAAATTTTGTCAAAATTTTATTTCTATAGAAAATTTTGTCAAAATTTTGTTTCTATAGAAAATTTTGTCAAAATTTTGTTTCTATAGAAAATTTTGTTAAAATTTTATTCCTATAGAAAATTTTGTCAAAATTTTATTTCTATAGAAAATTTTGTAAAAATTTTATTTCTATAGAAAATTTTGTCAAAATTTTGTTTCTATAGAAAATTTTGTAAAAATTTTATTTCTATAGAAAATTTTGTCAAAATTTTATTTCTATAGAAAATTTTGTCAAAATTTTGTTTCTATAGAAAATTTTGTCAAAATTTTGTTTCTATAGAAAATTTTGTTAAAATTTTATTTCTATAGAAAATTTTGTCAAAATTTTATTTCTATAGAACATTTTTTTCAAAATTTTATTTCTTTAGAAAATTTTGTCAAAATTGTATTTGTATAGAAACTTTTCTCAAAATCTAAATTTTTAATTTCTATAGAAAATTTTGTCAAAATTTTGTTTCTATAGAAAATTTTGTCAAAATTTTGTTTCTATGGAAAATTTTGTCAAAATTTTATTTCTATAGAAAATTTTGTCAAAATTTTATTTCTATAGATAATTTTGTCAAAATTTTATTTCTATAGAAAATTTTGTCAAAATTTTATAGAAAATTTTGTAAAAATTTTATTTCTATAGAAAATTTTGTTAAAATTTTATTTCTAAAAAAATTTTGTCAAAATTTTATTTCTAAAGAAAGTTTTGTCAAAATTTTATTTCTATAGAAAATTTTGTCAAAATTTTATTTCTATAGAAAATTTTGTCAAAATTTTATTTCTATAGAAAATTTTCTCAAAATGTTATTTCTATAGAAAATTTTCTCAAAATTTTATTTCTATAGAAAATTTTCTCTAAATTTTATTTCTATATATTTTTTCAAAATTTTATTTCTATAGAAATTTTTTTCAAAAATTTATTTCTATAGAAAATTTTGTCAAAATTTTATTTCTATAGAAAATTTTGTCAAATTTTTGTTTCTATAGAAAATTTTGTCAAAATTTTATTTCTATAGAAAATTTTTTTCAAAATTTTATTTCTTTAGAAAATTTTGTCAAAATTGTATTTGTATAGAAAATTTTCTCAAAATCTAAATTTTTAATTTCTATAGAAAATTTTGTTAAAATTTTATTTCTATAGAAAATTTTGTCAAAATTTTATTTCTATAGAAAATTTTGTCAAAATTTTATTTCTATAGAAAATTTTGTCAAAATTTTATTTCTATAGAAAATTTTGTCAAAATTGTATTTGTATAGAAACATTTGTCAAAATTTTGCCAAAATCTAAATTTTTAATTTCTATAGAAAATGTTGTTAAAATTTTATTTCTAAAGAAAATTTTGTCAAAATTTTATTTCTATAGAAAATTTTGTCAAAATTTTATTTCTTTAGAAAATTTTATCAAAATTTTAGTTCTATAAAAAATTTTGTCAAAATTGTATTTCTATAGAAAATTTTGTCAACATTTTATTTCTATAGAAAATTTTGCCAAAATTTTGTTTCTATAGAAAATTTTGTCAAAATTTTATTTCTATAGAAAATTTTGTAAAAATTTTATTTCTATAGTAAATTTTGTCAAAATTTTATATCTATAGAAATTTTTTTTATAATTATATTTCTATAGAAAATTTTGTCAATATGAAAATTTTATTCCTATAGAAAAATTTGTCAAAAAATAGATATTATGTAGTCGGTTTTTGCCCAACATTAACCCATTGTTAATTGTTTAACGTAAAAAAATATTCGTGTACTTTATATAACCAATTACCTGTGCTTAAATGTAGAATTCATGGTCAATATTGATAAAAAAATAACTCACGTGCTTTATCACAAACAAGTTTTTGCCGGTATTTGAGACAAGAGAAATTAGTCTACAACAAACAAACGAGTTGCTAATAATTTCAGCCAGTCAAATTATATGTATTTCCAAAATGGCTAAATCTTAGAATTATTCTATTAAGTATAAGCTCAAAAAAAAAATTTAAATTTTCGCATAGTTTTTATCAATCTACAAAATTAAGAACAAAATATTTTCTAGAATTTAAAGCAAGTCACTGCATCGTTTCACAGTATTATGTGTGTATGTGTGTGTACCGCTTGCGAGCATTAAACATTGAATGACTAAAGTCAGTTACATACAAAGTAAACATTACGTCAACATAATAATATGGGTGGCTTTTGCTTTGCTATAGGAGGATGGTGGTGATAGCTCCGAAAAAGAATGATTACCTATTAAAGTCACGTTTATTGTATGTATGAGCCCTATTAATTTTAAAATATGCGTTGATTCAATTAGAGACGGTGAAAAATAGACGAAAATAAAATATGACATTTATTGATAAATATTTTTCCATTATTACTTACATTTCACTTCATTCTATGGTATGGGCTTCACTGGCTTTTTGAATGGTTGTAGCTGCGATGTCCATTCGGTTAATTGTAGTAGTGGATGAATTGTTTTGACAACATTATTCTCTTCAATGATGATCACTCTTATTAAAGTAATCCTTTTCGATTTTTGTAGTACGATTTGTCCTTTGTTAAAAATGATCCTCAAGTTCGGCAGTCACCTGATAATTTAGCGAAATTTTCTGGCCAGCTACCATTATTTTAAGAACTTAGAATAGGAAACAGTAGCTGGGACAAGATCTTGAGAACACCGTAGATGGGAAAACAATTTGAAGCCTAATTTATGGGTTTTTATGTAGGTTTGGCTAGGTAAGCGAATAGGTGGCTCGTGTCATGTACACGGTTGCCACTCGTCCCAAAAATTTTCTAGCAAACTTTGAAGAAAATTTTGCCAAAAACAATACTAAACAAAAAAATGTTTCTTTTGCAATTTTTTTCTATAGAAAATATTGCCAAAATTTCATTTCCATAGAAAATGTTGTCAACATTTTATTTCTATAGAAAATTTTCTCAAAATTTTATTTCTATAGAAAATGTTGTCAAAATTTTATTTCTATAGAAAATTTTTTCAAAATTTTATTTCTATAGAAAATTTTTTCAAAAATTTATTTCTATGGAAATTTTTTCAAAATTTTATTTCTATAGAAAATTTTGTCAAAATTTTGTTTCTATAGAATATTTTGTCAAAATTTTATTTCTATAGAAAATTTTGTCAAAATTTTATTTCTATAGAAATTTTTTTCAAAATTTTATTTCTATAGAAAATTTTGTCAACATTTTATTTCTATAGAAAATTTTGTCAAAATGTTATTTTTACAGAAAATTTTGCCAAAATTTTATTTCTGTTGTCGGTCAGGATCAACTTTAAGGACCCACGAACCTTAAATTAAGAACACACGATTTGGTGGTATTGATATAATAAAACGAGTTTTATTTATTTGACCTTATAAATGTATAAAGCTTATGTTTGCAAGGTATGCTGGGGAGTCGGTGATTTATTATGTAGCCTCTTAGTAAAGATGTCGGCGGATTGTTGGTTGTTGACGATTTGGTTCGGCTAAAGTCGTTGGTACGGAGTCGGCGATTGTTCGGTTCGGATCCCGTTGATGGGTTATTCTGCAATGATGGTTCGGGATTGTCGTTGACGATTCGGCGTTGTTGAATATTCGGTTGATGATCCGGTGGCTGTCCGGTGTTGATGAGTCGGTTGTGTTGGTTGGTCTATGTTGATGATTCAGGTGATGCGGCGATTCTGTTATTAACAAAATATACAAACTACGTGACGAACTACTAGTGGAAGCAAGCTAATAGCCGGAGCTATTAGTGCGGAAGCAAGCTAATTGCCGAAACAATTAGTGCGGAAGCAAGCTAATAGCCGAAACAATTAGTGCGGAAGAAAGCTAGTAGCCGAAGCTATTAGTGCGGAAGCAAGCTAATAGCCGAGGCTAATAGTGCGGAAGCAAGCTAATTGTCTAAACAATTAGTGAGGAAGCAAGCTAATAGCCGAAGCTATTAGTGCGGAAGCAAGCTAATGGGCGAATAACGATTATTGCGCAAGCAAGCTAACTGCCGAAACAATTAGTGCGGAAGCAAGCTAAATGCCGAAACACTTAGTGCGGTGGTAGAGTTCCTGTCGCTTAGTGTGAACTGAACAGCGGTCGTGCCACTCGTCGTGTTCAATACCCTTCAGCTGTCGGGACTCATCTCGTTGCCCAAAAACCCCGAGTTTATATTCTCCCACAGACACGACGTAGATGAGAATTATACTCATAGCCCGCAGAAATAAATGTCGTTGAAAGTCAGAAATGTATTTCGTTCCGTTAAAGTTTGTATCGATCCATTTTCTGATGTAGCCCCATCTCCCGATTTAGATAAATTTATGAGTTATCTAAAATTTAAACATAGAAGCTTCACAAAGATCCAGATCGGTGTAGTCTCTGAAGCTGGTCCAGTTGGATTTCTTTTGGCTGGTGCCAGCACAGAACACATTAAGACAATTTTTTTCGGTAGTTTTGGAATGAGAGAAGTCACCGTACACGACATACACAAAAAATCTTTGATTTTGCAGCGCGTATTAAGTTTCAAAGCAAGCATCGGATCACCCTCCGATATTGATCTTTCCATTCTTCTGGTATATTTTACCATATTGTCGAGACATAGATTCTTGTGTTCAAATTTTCTCTAAATCTCTGTAAATATTTTTCTAAATTTTGATGATTACATCTTTTTTTAAGAAACAAACATAATACAGGTGTTATTATCTGTGATTATAAATCTAAAGACCTTAATGGTCAATTTATAATTGTAAAAGTTATCAGTCAATAAGTAAATAAATCTATTTTTGAAATGCGAATGTTGCACATTAGTAACACAATTGATAATTAATTGAACTTGTTTAATATTTCGTCATTGTTGTCCACTGCTATTTTATTGTTTTTGTTTGCTTTATTTAGTTCGTTCTATAAACAATAAATAATGTTATCTCTTGCTTTAATAATGAACGTGAAATTCGTTTTTGGAGGTCAACTACAAAACGGCAGAAAAATCACGTGTATAGATAAATTTCAAATATCGACTAAAATGGTAGCATTATATGTTTCCCCGGGGTGTAATCGTTCAACAGAAACTATAAAAGCAAGACAATATGAAAAATAGTTTAATGAAAATGGTTTCAAATTTAAGAAAATATAATAAAATTTTGCTTATAAGAGAGAGAAAAACATTTCGAATTTTCTAGCATCAGATTTTTTATTCCCCTAAGGATCATTAATTAAAATAATTAATCCAAATAATTTATAATTCAATTAACTTATGTGATCTATTCAGTTTTTTTTAAAATGTTGATAATGATTTTTCTGTACACTTCAACATCCAAAATGCCGATTTTTTTCCATTTTTTCTCATTGATCCATTGGTCAACATTTGCAAATTTGAAATACTACAGTATGATTACAATCGATAGGCAATCCATGGTGACAGTTTCGAAAAGTACTTGACGACATCGCGAAATGCCCTCGAATTATAAATTGTTAGTATAGAAAAATATAATTTCCAGATAATTTCATAAAATGGACGTTATCTTGAGTTGAAGAAGATATCAAAATAATACTTCTTTTTTTATGTTCCATAAAATCTTGGTTTCATATCTTACTTTTTCGTTATATACATATTAAAATTATGGAAATTTGTTCCAATATATTTGCATTAGATTGAACAAAAAAACTGGTTTCATTCTCCCCACAATGAGTGGATAGAAGATGGCTCATCTCAAGATATTCAAACACTAACAATTTTTTGTTTTTTTTTTGAAGATTCCAATTTAAATTCTATTTGCAATTCTAAACTTTTGAGATCGCCAATCTAACATATTATTTCCTGTTTTTCGTTACAGATTAAGTTTAGGTCCATTGATGCATTGTCGCTGTCGAAATGGGGAAATTACTTTCGAAAATTTTTGGTAACAAAGAAATGCGCATTTTAATGTTGGGACTTGATGCAGCAGGAAAAACAAGTAAGTCCTCAAAAACATCTGTGAAAAATAAGAAATAATTAATTTGTTTTGTTTTTTTCAGCTATTTTATACAAATTAAAATTAGGGCAATCTGTAACTACAATACCCACTGTTGGTTTTAATGTGGAAACAGTTACCTATAAAAATGTCAAATTCAATGTCTGGGATGTTGGTGGACAAGATAAGATAAGACCACTGTGGCGACACTATTACACTGGTAAGGAAAAAATTAAAAAAAATCTACGCGACTTCATCTTGGATTATTGTTTATATTCTATGTTAGGGGTGTTCGCATATTTACTCAATTTAACAGAAAGTTTAGCGATAGACATTGCGTAAAATTTCAGTTATGACAAAATTGTAGGGATTGGCAATAGATATTTGTTAAATTTCCTTTTAAGATATCGCCAAAATTTTATTTGTATAGAAAATTTTGTCAAAATTTTATTTCTATAGAAAATTTTGTCAAAATTTGATTTCTATAGAAAATTTTGTCAAATTTTATTTCTATAGAAAATTTTATTTCTATAGAAAATATTGTAAACATTTTATTTGTATAAAAAATTTTGTCAAAATTTTATTTCTATAGAAGGTTAGGTTAGGTGGCAGCCCGATGTATCAGGCTCACTTAGACTATTCAGTCCATTGTGATACCACATTAGTGAACTTCTCTCTTATCACTGAGTGCTGCCCGATTCTATGTTATTAAGCTCAATGACAAGGGACTTCCTTTTTATAGCCGAGTCCGAACGGTGTTCCACATTTCAGTGAAACCACTTAGAGAAGCTTTGAAAACCTCAGAAATGTCACCAGCATTACTGAGGTGGGATAATCCACCGCTGAAAAACTTTTTGGTGTTCGGTCGAAGCAGGAATCGAACCCACGACCTTGTGTATGCAAGGCGGGCATGCTAACCATTGCACCACGGTGGCTCCCATTTCTATAGATAATTTTGTCAAAATTTTATTTCTATAAGAAATTTTGTCAAAATTTTATTTCAATAGAAAATTTTGGCAAAATTTTATTTCTATAGAAAATTTTGTCAACATTTTATTTCTACAGAAAATTTTGTCAACATTTTATTTCTATAGAAAATTTTGTCAAAATTTTATTTCTATAAGAAATTTTGTCAAAATTTTATTTTTATTGAAAATTTTGTTAAAATTTTATTTCTATAGAAAATTTTCTCAAAATTTTATTTCTATAGAATATTTTGTCAAAATTTTATTTCTATCGAAAATTTTGTCAAAATTTTATTTCTATCGAAAATTTTGTCAAAATTTGATTTCTATAGAATATTTTGTCAAAATTTTATTTCTATAAGAAATTTTGTCAAATTTTTATTTCTATGTTGTTATTGTAACGGTTTTAATGTAATTTCATCCAATTTGTTCAATGCTTTGGTACTTCAGCTGGTGTCCAGATCTAGGAACTCTGCGACAAGGATGGGGTGTAGGCTAAGCTGGGCAAGCAAAAAGATGACGAGTGTCATGTGGCCCTTGATTACAGATGGGACACACGTCAGTTACGCTGCTATCAATCACTGATATGTATGAATTGATGCGGCTGCACTTGCCTGATCTTAATTGGGCCAAAACTACCGTGGTCTGCCGTGGGAGGTCTCTCTCCTTCGGTGCTATGGGCGGCGGTCGGACTCCGAGAACAGGATGAACCTTGTAGCTTCTCACCGCTTTAGTTACAGTATCCTCATGAATCCTGTTCAGACCTGCCTGGTATGCTGCCTGATCTAGAGGCTCCTTTTATAACGCTGGATTTCGGGCTTTAGAAGGTGAAGATCAACCCTTACATTCCTGGGTGGAGGTTGTCTATCCATAAGATGGTGATTTGGATGATAACGACGATAGCAACCCAAGAGGTACTGCTTTGACAAAATCTAATTGTGTCGACGCACTGGGATGATCTTGGTCTCCGCATAAAGGTGATTCAGGGGTGTACTGCGGAGACATCCTGTTGCAGTTCTAAGGGCAGCGTTCTGACAGGTCTGTATGTTATTCCACTGCGTGTTGCTAGTTTGAGGCGCTGCTGGCCGGCCAATTGCCTTATATGTTTCCTTGTCCGCACCCCAAGTTCTGCCGGCAAGCGACTTGAGGACCTTGTTCCTACCGCGGAGCTTATCACAAATTGCAGAGACATGGGCGGACGAATTAAAAAGGCTGTCGAATGTGACCCTGAGAATCTTGGGTTAATTTGTGGTCGGAATTATTTCGCCGTTGACTCTGCACCTGCGCAGTTGAATGTCAGAATCGCATATGTGATTAACAATGGGCCCGAGGACAGGTAGAGATTAAACAGTGCCGGAGATATCACCCTACCCTGGGGAACTCCCTGTTTAACTCTACGGGGTTTTGACTTCCTGTCCCTGATTTCCACATATGACTTGCGTCCGCACAGATAATTCAGAACCCAACGTTTGGTTCCTGCCGGTAGGGACGTATTGTCGATGTCCTCGAATAGTGTGGCATGGTTGACCCTATCGAATGCCTTCGATAGGCCAAGCGTCACTAGGACCGTCCTATCGAATGCCTTCGATAGGTCAAGCGTCACGAGGACCGTCCTGTGACACGGCTTGGGCTGATTGAGTCCCATTTTGACGTGTGCTGAAATGGCATGCAAGGCTGTCGTCGTAATAGTTTGGTGATATTTTTTCCTGAGTAGCGACAAATCAATGAAAATTTCTAAAATATATTTGAAAAGTGGAACCAATCCATTTTTCGACTGATATGGGATTTGGCATAAAATATGCCCAAATATTGTTCGAAATGTCTTTACATAGAGGTACAAATAGAAAAAGTGAAGAAACGGTTTTATTCTTAAGTTTTTTCTTATTTTTTCCTATGAAATTTGGATCTTAAAATTAATGCGAAATCGATACAGTGGATACTTAAAAAGATGACTGTCTTAATCGAAGAAGGCGGTAACTTTTTGATACTGGTAGGGAAAATTGATGTAAGGAAGGAGCCACCAGTTTCCACCAAAAAATTATCTCTTTTCAGAAATAAAATGTTGACAAAATTTTCTATAGAAACAAAATTTTGACAAAATTTTCTATAGAAATAAAAATTTCACAAAATTTTCTATAGAAATAAAATATTAACAAAATTTTCTATAGAAATAAAATTTAGAGAAAACTTTCTATAGAAATAAAATTTTGAAAGAAATTTTCCAAAGAAATACAATTTTGACAAAATTTTCCATAGAAATAACATTTTGATAAGATTTTCTATAGAAATACAATTTTGAAAAAATAAAATTTTGAGGAAACTTTCTATAGAAATAAAATTTTGAGAACATTTTCTATAGAAATAAAATTTTGAGAAAATTTTCTATAGAAATAAAATTTTGAGAAAATTTTCTATAGAAATAAAATTTTGAGAAAATTTTCTATAGAAATAAAATTTTGACAAAATTTTCTATAGAAATAAAATTTTGAGAAAATTTTCTATAGAAATAAAATTTTGACAAAATTTTCTATAGAAATAAAATTTTGACAAAATTTTCTATAGAAATAAAATTTTGACAAAATTTTCTATAGAAATAAAATTTTGACAAAATTTTCTATAGAAATAAAATTTTGAGAAAATTTTCTATAGAAATAAAATTTTGACAAAATTTTCTATAGAAATAAAATATCGACAAAATTTTCTATAAAAATAAAATTTTGACAAAATTTGCTATAGAAATAAAATTTTGACAAAATTTTCTATAGAAATAAAATTTTGTGAAAATTTTCTATAGAAATAGAATGAATTTGGACAAAATTTTCTATAGAAATAAAATTTTGACAAAATTTTCTATAGAAATAAAATTTTGAAAAAAATTTCTATAGAAATAAAATTTTGAAAAATTTTCTGTAGAAATAAAATATTGACCAAATTTGCTATAGAAATAAAATTTTGACAAAATTTTCTATAGAAATAAAATTTTGACAAAATTTTCTATAGAAATAAAATTTTGTGAAAATTTTCTAGAAATAGAATGAATTTTGACAAAATTTTCTATAGAAATAAAATTTTGACAAAATATTCTATAGAAATAAAATTTTGAAAAAAATTTCTATAGAAATAAAATTTTGAAAAATTTTCTATAGAAATAAAATATTGAGAAAATTTTCTATAGAAATAAAATTTTGACAAAATTTTCTATAGAAATAAAATATTGACAAAATTTTCTATAAAAATAAAATTTTGACAAAATTTGCTATAGAAATAAAATTTTGACAAAATTTTCTATAGAAATAAAATTTTGTGAAAATTTTCTATAGAAATAGAATGAATTTTGACAAAATTTTCTATAGAAATAAAATTTTGACAAAATTTTCTATAGAAATAAAATTTTGAAAAAAATTTCTATAGAAATAAAATTTTGAAAAATTTTCTATAGAAATAAAATATTGACCAAATTTTCTATAGAAAAAAAAAGTTTCTATAGAAATAAAATTTTGACAAAATTTTCTATAGAAATAAAATTTTGTGAAAATTTTCTATAGAAATAGAATGAATTTTGACAAAATTTTCTATAGAAATAAAATTTTGAGAAAATTTTATATAAAAATAAAATTTTGACAAAATTTTCTATAGAAATAAAATTTTGAGAAAATTTTGTATAGAAATAAAATTTTGAGGAAACTTTATACGGAAATAAAATTTTGAGAAAATTTTCTATAGAAATAAAATTTTGAGAAAATTTTCTATAGAAATAAAAGTTTGACAAAATTTTCTATAGAAATAAAATTTTGACAAAATTTTCTATAGAAATAAAATTTTGACAAAATTTTCTATAGAAATAAAATTTTGACAAAATTTTCTATAGAAATAAAATTTTGAGAAAATTTTCTGTAGAAATAAAATGTGAAAAAAATTCTATAGAAATAAAATTTTGAAAAAATGTTTCTATAGAAATAAAATTTTGAAAAAATTTTTCAATAGAAATAAAATTTTGAGAAAATTTTCTGTAGAAATAAAATATCAATTTTGAAATTTTTTTTTTATGGTAGATTGTGGTAAAATGTTTTTATTCTGGTGGTACTGATTATTAATTACAATTCAGTAATGATAATCAACCTCTTGGAAGGGATAGTTTTTATTGCTAGAATATGTCCAGTAAAATTTTGCAGCATTTTCTATTCACCTATTAACAAGTTGAAGTTATCTTATAATTGTTCGAAATATTGTTCGAAATGTCTTTACATAGAGGTACAAATAGAAAAAGTGAAGAAACGGTTTTATTCTTAAGTTTTTTCTTATTTTTTCCTATGAAATTTGGATCTTAAAATTAATGCGAAATCGATACAGTGGATACTTAAAAAGATGACTGTCTTAATCGAAGAAGGCGGTAACTTTTTGATACTGGTAGGGAAAATTGATGTAAGGAAGGAACCACCAGTTTCCACCAAAAAATTATCTCTTTTCAGAAATAAAATGTTGACAAAATTTTCTATAGAAATAAGATATTAACAAAATTTTCTATAGAAATAAAATTTAGAGAAAACTTTCTATAGAAATAAAATTTTGAAAGAAATTTTCCAAAGAAATACAATTTTGACAACATTTTCCATAGAAATAACATTTTGACAAGATTTTCTATAGAAATACAATTTTGAAAAAATAAAATTTTGAGGAAACTTTCTATAGAAATAAAATTTTGAGAAAATTTTCTATAAAAATAAAATTTTGAGAAAATTTTCTATAGAAATAAAATTTTGAGAAAATTTTCTATAGAAATAAAATTTTGACAAAATTTTCTATAGAAATAAAATTTTGAGAAAATTTTCTATAGAAATAAAATTTTGAGAA
Organism: Haematobia irritans; assembly: GCF_050003625.1. Classification (NCBI taxonomy): domain Eukaryota; kingdom Metazoa; phylum Arthropoda; class Insecta; order Diptera; family Muscidae; genus Haematobia; species Haematobia irritans. The sequence continues at coordinate 157,081,490 of NC_134401.1, read as the reverse complement.
AATTTTCTATAGAAATAAAATTTTGACAAAATTTTCTATAGAAACAAAATTTTGAGAAAATTTTCTATAGAAATAAAATTTTGACAAAATTTTCTATAGAAATAAAATATTGACAAAATTTTCTATAAAAATAAAATTTTGACAAAATTTGCTAGAGAAATAAAATTTTGACAAAATTTTCTATAGAAATAAAATTTTGTGAAAATTTTCTATAGAAATAGAATGAATTTTGACAAAATTTTCTATAGAAATAAAATTTTGACAAAATTTTCTATAGAAATAAAATTTTGAAAAAAATTTCTATAGAAATAAAATTTTGAAAAATTTTCTATAGAAATAAAATATTGACCAAATTTTCTATAGAAATAAAATTTTGACAAAAGTTTCTATAGAAATAAAATTTTGACAAAATTTTCTATAGAAATAAAATTTTGTGAAAATTTTCTATAGAAATAGAATGAATTTTGACAAAATTTTCTATAGAAATAAAATTTTGAGAAAATTTTATATAAAAATAAAAATTTTGACAAAATTTTGAATAGAAATAAAATTTTGAAAAAAATAAAATTGTGAGGAAACTTTATACGGAAATAAAATTTTGAGAAAATTTTCTATAGAAATAAAATTTTGAGAAAATTTTCTATAGAAATAAAATTTTGACAAAATTTTCTTAGAAATAAAATTTTTACAAAATTTTCGATAGAAATAAAATTTTGAGAAAATTTTCTGTAGAAATAAAATGTGAAAAACAAATTCTATAGAAATAAAATTTTGAAAAAAATGTTTCTATAGAAATAAAATTTTGAAAAAAATTTTCTATAGAAATAAAATTTTGAGAAAATTTTCTGTAGAAATAAAATACCAATTTTGAAAAATATTTTTTTTATGGTAGATTGTGGTAAAATGTTTTTATTCTGGTAGTACTGATTATTAATTACAATTCAGTAATGATAATCAACCTCTTGGAAGGGATTGTTTTTATTGCTAGAATATGTCCAGTAAAATTTTGCAGCATTTTCTATTCACCTATGAACAAGTTGAAGTTATCTTTGACTATTTTTCTTGTTGAAGTCTTCGATTATGTGAAAAACCTCCAATAAAAATTTCTAATAAATAGTATTATTCATTGGATAAACCGCGAACGGAGCTATTATAAAATTTCCCTCTTGTCACATTCTCCATATTTATTTATTTTATAGTTGCATTCTGAAGGTCATAATTTTTTTGTATTGATAATACCGAGTATATTTGCTGATTTGTTTGATTTTATTTTCTCTGTTTTTGTTTTTCCAATAGGTACGCAAGGTCTTATATTTGTTGTGGATTGTGCGGATCGTGATCGTATCGATGAAGCGAGAACAGAATTACATCGAATTATAAACGATAGGGAAATGCGAGATGCCATTATTTTAATATTTGCTAATAAACAAGATTTAGCGGATGGTAAGTAAATTTCTGTTGAAATTTATATACATAGAATTTATTTTTATTGATTATGGTGATATGTGATATTATTATATTTATTCGTATTTTTATACAATTGACAATGGTTGTGTGCAATTTAAATGTAATTTAGATAATTCTTAACTTACATCGTTAGAAATCAGCCTCTGTTCAGCATTCTGGGCTATGGAAACAATCACCATAAGAACGGTGCAAAGTTCGTACGAACTGAAGCTAAAATATAGCCAACCATGGATAAGACACTACTGTCATCGCTCAGCGTCATTTTATATTCTTACCTATTTTCACTGCAAATCTCTGAGAAGCCACCGTCATGCTGCAATGCATAGCCTGGTTGGATGACTTCATAACCAGTGAAGTATTGACGGAACAATGTCTTCTGTCTGGCAAACAGTTTAGTTACTGCGCTATGGGTCCAGTTCTACTAAGCTGTGTCAAGGTCTTTTAACCTGTGGCCAAAAGATATAGATGTGGGGGTTAGCCGTCAAATGACCACGTTACTATCAATTCCGGATAAATAGGAGGTGAAATGACTGCACTTGCCTTCACCAAAACGGATTTGTCGTATGCTGCCACATTAGATTAGGTTAGGTTATGTGGCAGCCCGATGTATCAGGCTCACTTCACTTCTCTCTTATCACTGAGTGCTGCCCGATTCCATGTTAAGCTCAATGACAAGGGACCTCCGTTTTATAGCCGAGTCCGAACGGCGTTCCACATTCCAGTGAAACCACTTAGAGAAGCTTTGAAACCCTCAGAAATGTCACCAGCAGTACTGAGGTGGGATAATCCACCGCTGACAAACTTTTTGGTGTTCGGTCGTAGCAGGAATCGAACCTACGACCTTGTGTATGCAAGGCGGGCATGCTAACCATTAGACCACGGTGACTCACGGTGCTGCCACATTACTTCCCTATTTTATAGTGTGGTTGGAAAATAATTAACCATGCATCTGTGTAGGATTATGCTTCTGTGTCGTCCTGATTACTGTTCAGATCTGGTTGGTATGATATCATTTTAGAAACTCTCTTCTCTGGCTACAGACAAGAAAAATGAATACTTATGTATAATAGCAGTGTCCCTAGGCTGATGGCTTAAAATGTCTTTCGAGTATTCCTCAAGAATCTGAGGATTTTTCGATGGTTTCCACGAAATTGATGTAATTCCAGCTTTCAAAGCTGTGTGGATAACTCTTTTGACGACTTCTTAATAGTAGGTTAGGGAGTCACCGTGGCGCAATTATTAGTATTGCATATAAACTTTATGGGTTCAATCACAGTTTCGACCGAACACCAAGGGTTTTTCAACGTTGGTTTATACCCACTAAGTTTCACCACAATGTAAAGGCCTTGACTATAAATATTAGGCCCCTTGTCATTGAGCTAAAGATGGAATCGCGCAGCACTCAGTGTAACAATGGACTGAACAGTCTAAGTGAGCCTGAAATTAGGGTCTTTCGAGTATTTCTCACGAATTTTAGGATTCCAAGGTCGAAATTAGAATCTTTCGAGTATTTCTCACGAATTTTAGGATTCCAAGATCGAACGAAATTGCTGTCTTGGCATAAACGGACAAATAAGACAATAACTCTTGGAAGTTATACTGCATACAATAGGCTATGGATTCTGTCGCGGAACCAAAAGACAGTGAAACCCAATTCAAACTTCCTATCCATCTGAGAGAGCCTGAATGTAATGGACAGTATTCGTGATAAAGCGGTGGCACTTGTTTTGCTGCGGCTGTGTATTATCGGAAATGGGAGGTTCTTCCGCTTTATCCATACATTTAAAAATTTAAGTGCAAGGTGGAAATAGTTTTTTTACGGTTACAAAAATTTGAAATGTAAAACAAAACGGACAGAAGGACAGAAAAGAAAAATACATCTTTGTTGGGATAGGATGGGGTGTGTCCAGAGTGATCTGGTAGTGAGACGGGTAGGCTAACCTGGGCAAGCAAAAAGGTGTCGAGTGTCATGTGGCCCTTGATTACAGATGGGCCACACGTCAGCTACGCTGCTATCAATTACTGATGAGTATGAATTAAGGCGGCTGCACTTGCCTGATCTTAGTTGGGCCAAAACTACCCTGGTCTGCCGTGGGAGGTCTCTCTCCTCCGGTGCAATGGGCGGCGGTCGGACTCCGAGAACAGAATTAACCTTGTAGCTTCCCACCGCTTCAGCTACAGTATCCTCATGAATCCTGTTCAGACCTGTCTGGTATGCTGCCTGATCTAGAGGCTCTCTTTTGTAGCGCTGGATCTCGGGCTCTAGAAGGTGAAGATCAACCCTTACATTTCTGGGTGGAGGTTGTCTATCCACAGGATGGTGATTCGGATGACAACTTCGATGGCAACCCAAGAGGTACTGCTTTGACAACATGTAATTGTGTCGACGCACTGGGATGATCTTGGTCTCCGCATAAAGGTGATCCAGGGTTGTACTGCGGAGACATCCTGTTGCGGTTCTAAGGGCAGTGTTCTGACAGGTCTGTATGTTATTCCACTGCGTGTCGCTCGTTTGAGGTGTCCACACTGGCGCTGCTGACCGGCAAATTGCCTTATATGTAGTCAACAAGGTTTCTTTGTCCGCACCCCAAGTGCTGCCGTCAAGCGGCTTGAGGACCTTGTTCCTACCGCGGAGCTTATCATAAATTGCAGTGGCATGGGCGGACGACTTAAAAAAGCTGTCGAATGTGACCCCGAGAATCTTGGGGTAATTTGTTGTCGGAATTGTTTCGCCATCGACTCTGACATTCAACTGCCTGCGTACTTCCGCCGTCCATGTAGTGAATTTGGTTGTTTGTGCGATTTGACTTTCAAAACAGATGTAATAGGTTTGCCCTTACAGTGGCTCAAGGTACTTCTCCCCCTGTTATTCACGGATATCGAGTAAATGCAGATGATATTGGAAGGCAGTAGTATGCTTAAGGGAATATATGGAAATAGGATCTGGGCCACAAAGGGGCTTAAACTTAAGGATATCTGAACTAATTTTGATTGGACTTCATTACGATCTGTAGTCACGGTTGCCATTCGGGCCAAAAATTATCTACCAAAATTTGAAGAAAAATTTACCAAACTAAAAAATCTAACAAAATCAAAATTTTATTTCTATAGAACATTTTCTGAAAATTTTATTTCTATAGAAAATTTTCTGAAAATTTTATTTCTATAGAAAATTTTCTGAAAATTTTATTTCTATAGAAAATTTTCTGAAAATTTTATTTCTATAGAAAATTTTCTAAAAATTTTATTTCTATAGAAAATTTTCTGAAAATTTTATTTCTATAGAAAATGTTCTAAAAATTTTATTTCTATAGAAAATTTTCTGAAAATTTTATTTCTATAGAAAATTTTCTGAAAATTTTATTTCTATAGAAAATTTTCTGAAAATTTTATTTCTATAGAAAATTTTCTGAAAATTTTATTTCTATAGAAAATTTTCTGAAAATTTTATTTCTATAGAAAATTTTCTGAAAATTTTATTTCTATAGAAAATTTTCTGAAAATTTTATTTCTATAGAAAATTTTCTGAAAATGTCATTTCTATAGAAAATTTTCGCAAATTTTTATTTCTATTGAAAATTTTCTGAAAATGTTATTTCTATAAAAATTTTCTCAAATTTTTATTTCTATAATTTCTAAAGAAAATATTTAGTTTTAATACAATTACACCAAATAAAATTAAATATAAAATAATGTATAATATTTATTTTTTTAATTAAATAATAATTAACTCACTTAATTTTTTAATTGAAAAATTTTTCAAATTTAATTTCAAATTTTTAGTACAATGTTATACAGAGTTATTTTTATTTAACTAATAATTGACCCAATCAATTGTTTAATTAAAAAAAATCCAAATAAAAGTCAAATTTGAATTTTAATTTTTTTTGTAAAATTTGTATAGTGTGCAATACCAATATAGCGTTAACGCTTTTTAACTCTGCTTTTAAATAATAATTTTTAAAATGTCACACCAAAAAAATAACCTATTTTTCTCTATATTTTTTTTTCAGCAATGAAACCTCATGAGATTCAAGAAAAATTAGGTTTAACTAGAATACGAGATCGTAATTGGTATGTGCAACCTTCCTGTGCAACAACCGGTGATGGCTTATACGAAGGTCTAACGTGGCTTACATCCAATCATAAATTATGAGAATAATTTTCATAAATTTAATAAATATACAAACAAAAAACCAACAACAACAACAAATACCACTACAATATAACAATAATAACAACAACAAAGAGAACAACCGAAAATAAAATAAATATTCCCCCGTATGCATGTTCTATTTGAATATAGAGGAAAAGCAAAAAAAAAAATGAATAAAAAAATACTGGAGAAAATTCCAAAACATACAGATTACAGAAAAAAAGAAATAAATCAAACAGAGTTACGAAAACAAAAAAACCAAATTAATAATCAACAATAGAAAGAAAGAAAACAAAAATTTTTTTTGGAAAATTTTGAAAATATTTAAAATCAGACGCAACTAAAACAACAACAACAATACTACTACTACTCTTCTAAAAACAATACCAACAGTAAACCAACCAAACAAACAAAATAAAACAACAGAAACAAAGGAATTCTAAAACTACAACAACAATTTACCACACAAGACAAGAACAACAACAACGTGTTTTTTTAGCATTTAAGTGAAAACATTTGTAAATTTATTATTGAAAACAAAAAACAAACAAAAAAACGGAAACTGAAACAACAAAACACAACACAACCATTCACAATACCAGTATCTCATATAAAAACGAAACTCCAGTCGCCTCCCCCACCCCCACCTCATGTATACCACACACACACAAACAACCAACCAACCGGTGGATGAAAAAAGGAAGAGGTCCATAGCCCGGATTCCTTTACTTATCCTTATCCTTACTCTTATTCGTGTCTCAGCCACCTCTGTCTATCCTCAATTCCCCTCACTCAGTTATAAAATGGATAAAACAAGGATATGCAAAGTCCTATAAGTAACTAAAAAGTATATGCATATATTATTATTAAATATAGTAAATATTATTATTATTATTTACCTTATTATTATATTATGTATTTTTTTTTGTTTAGATGTAAACTTTAAGTTTTTTTAAAGACGACTTGTTAACGAGTCATTAAAAAACAAATTAATTTAATACAAAAATAATTGATTCAACAAGAAATAATAATAGAAATTATTACCAGCAAAACGAGAAAAAAGCAAGCAAATAGTGTGAAAAAAATTATGTAATTTAAAGAAAAACAACCAATCAAGCATCAAAATATAAAAGAAAATCATAAAAATCGAAAGAGAAAAAAAAAAACTATTCAAAAAGTTTGAATAAAGAAAATAAATAAAAACAAATAAAACACAAATACAACTTGGGCGGACTGAATTCACCAAACTCATTTCGAAGGGAAATTATCCTGTGTATAATGAGTATATTCAACATTTCTTTACGAAATAAGTTTGGTGGAGTAAGTCCATGTTTTGTCTATTATATCTTTAAAGTTCTATAGAAAATTTTGTCAACATTTTATTTCTAAAGAAAATTTTGTCAAAATTTTATATCTATAGGAAATTTTGTGAAAATGTTATTTCTATAGGAAACTTTGACAAACTTTCATTTCAATAGAAAATTTGGTCAAAATTTTATTTCTAGAGAAAATTTGGTCAAAATTTTATTTCTAGAGAAAATTTGGTCAAAATTTTATTTCTAGAGAAAATTTTTACAACATTTTATTTCTAGAAAAATTTAGACAAAATGTTATTTCTATAGAAAAATTTTGTCAACATTTTATTTCTATAGAAAATTTTGTCAACATTTTATTTCTATAGAAAATTTTGTCAACATTTTATTTCTATAGAAAATTTTGTCAAAATTTTATTTCTATAGAAAATTTTGTCAAAATTTTATTTCTATAGAAAATTTTGTCAAAATTTTATTTCTATAGAAAATTTTGTCAAAACTTTATTTCTATAGAAAATTTTGTCAAAATTTTATTTCTATAGAAAATTTTGTCAAAATTTTATTTCTATAGAAAATTTTGTCAAATTTTATTTCTATAGAAAATTTTGTCAAAATTTTATTTCTATAGAAAATTTTGTCAAAATTTTATTTCTATAGAAAATTTTGTCAAAATTTTATTTCTATAGAAAATTTTGTCAAAATTTTATTTCTATAGAAAATTTTGTCAAAATTTTATTTCTATAGAAAATTTTGTCAACATTTTATTTCTATAGACAATTTTGTCAAAATTTTATTTCAATAGAAAATTTTGTCAAAATGTTATTTCTATAGAAAATTTTGTCAAAATTTTATTTCTATAGAAAATTTTGTCAAAATTTTATTTCTATAGAAAATTTTGTCAAAATTTTATTTCTAGGGAAAATTTTGTCAAAATTTTATTTCTATAGAAAATTTTGTCAAAATTTTATTTCTATAGAAAATTTTGTCAAAATTTTATTTCTATAGACAATTTTGTCAAAATTTTATTTTAATAGAAAATTTTGTCAAAATGTTATTTCTATAGAAAATTTTGTCAAAATTTTATTTCTATAGAAAATTTTGTCAAAATTTTATTTCTAGGGAAAATTTTGTCAAAATTTTATTTCCAGGGAAAGTTTTGTCAAAGTTTTTGATTTTGGTAAATTGTGTCAAAATTTTTATTCTTATGGAAAATTTTGTCAAAATTTTTATTCTTATGGAAAATTTTATTTCTATAGAAAATTTTGCCAAAATTTTATTTCTGTAGAAAATTTTGTCAAAATTTTATTTCTATAGAAAATTTTGTCAAAATTTTATTTCTATAGAAGATTTTGTCAAAATTTTATTTCGTTAGAAAGTTTTATCGAAATTTATTTTGATAATTGGTTGATAGTTTTGCTGCAAGTAGAGGATGCTGACGAGGAATGTGGTAATTCCGAAACGAGCGCGTCCATCCAACCAAATAAATTTGATAAACATTTTTTTCCTCTGTTGGTTAAGCTACACTTGTAGTTTAGCCAATGCATGGTTTTAAGCTGGAATCAAAAACAACGAAATTTTATTTCTATAAAAATGTTATTTCTATATAGAAAATTTTGTCATTCTTATGGAAAGTTTTATCAAAATTTTATTTCTAAAGGTGGGTATTAAGTTCGATTTTATCCGCTAAAATCGTAATTTTTTCACGATTACTTTTCTTTAATAATCCATTGTAAGGAATACAAACTTTGTGAAAATTTGCTTTGGGCAATTCCCCATCAAGTTATAATAAAATTTGCAACAAATATGTATACTTTTATGCCTTTTTTACTGATTTAGTTTTCACTTTAGCGGCTGAACTCGAACTTAATACCCACCTTAAAGAAAAATTTGTCAACATTTTATTTCTAAAGAAAAATTTGTCAACATTTTATTTCTAGAGAACATTTTGTCAAAATTTTATTTCTAGAGAAAATTTTGTCAAAATTTTATTTCTAGAGAAAATTTTGTCAAAATTTCATTTCAATAGAAAATTTTGTCAAATTTTTATTTCCAGAGAAGATTTTGTTAAGATTTTATTCTAATGGAAAATTTTGTCAAAATTTTATTTCTATAGGAAATGTTGTCAAAATTTTATTTCTATAGAAAATTTTGTCAAAATTTGAGTTCTATAGAAAATTTTGTCAAAATTTTATTTCTATAGAAAATTTTGTCAAAATTTTATTTCTATAGAAAACTTTTTTTGAAATTTTATTTCTGCAGAAGATTTTGTCAAATTTTTAAAAATTACGGTAACAACATCAGAAATCATCTCAAAAGTTAGGTTAGCTTAGGTTAGGTGGCAGCCCGATGTATCGGCCTCACTTAGACTATTCAGTCCATTGTGATACCACATTGGTGAACTTCTCTCATATCACTGAGTGCTGCCCGATTCCATGTTAAGCTCAATGACAAGGGACCTCCTTTTTATAGCCTAGTCCGAACGGCGTTCCACATTGCAGTGAAACCACTTAGAGAAGCTTTGAAACCCTCAGAAATGTCACCAGCATTACTGAGGTGGGATAATCCATCGCTGAAAAACTTTTTGGTGTTCGGTCGAAGCAGGAATCGTACCCACGACCTTGTGTATGCAAGGCGGGCATACTAACCATTGCACCACGGTGGCGCCATTGAACTTTCGAAAAGTGCAAAGGCTCACTGATGCGTAAAAAAAGTTAGACTGGAAAGAGCCAAAGATTTGCTTCTGCGATAAGAAGCTAATCCGAACTGGGCAGTTTGTGAACAAACAAAATCATTGATTTACTTGCCAATGACGTCAGCTGAAAATTTGCACCTTCAATTGGCCACAAGAATTCAAGCGCTGTCGATGGTCATGGTGTGAGCCGCCGCAATGGACGTGTTTTCAATTCGTAGTCAAAACGGCCCAGTGATAAAGGGTGGTTAAATTGTAAGGGCCGATGTTGAATGTGAACCACACCTAAACGCCAAGTTTTTTCCGAATTTTATTTGACATTTCTCTATTTCGGACTTACTCAATTTGAACCATGGAGAGATACACAATCCAACAACGTTTTAAATGGTTCCAAAAAATGTCAACAATGGATGATCAATTTTCGAAGAAAATCATCTTCAGTGATGAGACACATTTTCACCTCAGTGGATTCGTCAATAAACAGAATTGCCGCATTTGGGTGAATGAGAATCCAAGAGTGATTGTCGAAAAACCAATGCACCCACAAAGAGTGACTGTTTGGTGCGGTTTATGAGCTGGCGGCATCATCGGGCCGTATTTTTTCCAAAATGAGGCCGGTCAGGCAGTTACTGTGAATGGTGTTCGCTATCGTGAGATGATAACGAACTTTTTATGGCCCGAATTGGAAGATATGGATGTGGACGATATGTGGTTTCAGCAGGACGGTGCCACTTGCCACACAGCTAACGAAACAATGGCTCTTTTGCGAAACAAATTCAATGGTCGTGTTATCTCACGTAATGGCGATGTCAATTGGCCGCCAAGATAGATCATGTGATTTGACACCGTTGGACTTTTTTCTTTGGGGTTATTTGAAAGAAAAGGTGTACGTCGATAAGCCAGCAACATTTCAAGAGCTAAAGGATGAGATAATTCGGCACATTAAGGGCATAGAACCTCCATTATGCCTCAGCGTCATCGAAAATTTGGACCATCGGATGAAGGTGTGCCACCGAGTTCGCGGCGCCCATTTGGCCGGTATTTTGTTCCATACATAATTGAGTAATACCGATATATCATAATAAAAAAAAAATTACAATAATTTCATAAATAGTTTGCGTTTTATTCAAAATCAACATCTTCCCTTGAAATTTTAACCACCCTTTACTACTGTGCTCTAAGTCTAACCGGTATGTTTTTCTCGACTAAACCCGGAAGCGACTGCATCAGCATCTGGGTGTCGAGGGCTTGGACCGGGAAATTTTTTACAATACCTGTGAGAAAACGCCAGATATTGCGTTCTCACTTCCGTCCCATTTGTGCTTTGGAATCAAACCATCCACTGATCTCTGTTTAAATATAGGATGTCTGCTGAATGACGTAAACTATTTTTGATCCATTTAAACATAGAGGCTACAAAAAAAATATTGAAACGCTTAAAATTATTAGAGATAAATTGGTAGAATTTTAAAGTAGAATAGAGAGATATTTTTTTCATAAATTTTCCACACATAGAAATGCTTTGCTCAGGAATGAAAACGTTGTGTCGAAGTTGAAGTCGACTTTTTATAATCTTCAAACTCGACTGAAAGCCCTTTAATATTTTTAAAAATATATAGACTAATTGATTTTTGTTTTTGATCAAAATTCACTAATCAACTTTTAAGAAAAAATCTCGAAAAGTCAATAGAGAATATATGGGATTTTGTTATGTCGACAAGTTATCGCGATGACAAAAATCCACGGTTTTATTCCCATTATCATTCCTAGGATACCCACTTTTAAATTTAAGTCGGTCGATTAATTTTGAATATCTAAAAGTACTACTTCTAGCACTAGGCGGTGTTGATGGCATTTTCTCTATTTGTACAACTCCATGGATAAGAGGGAATGAATTAAAGCTAAATTACTTAAAATTTAAAATTTTTAGATATCATCCTCTACTACATACATTTTTTCCCAAATCCCTCATACGAATAATACCCAAATTTGGGAGGTTAACCTCCCCCCAATACACACAAATCATTCCTCATCAATAGCTCATTGCACCATATATCACATAGCATAGCATCCAAAAGGACTGAAAGAAAGAAATAAATGAAATTGAATTAAATAGGATTAAATTTTGATTTGTATTTGAAATGCAGAGCAGAGCAGAGGCAACAGCCAGATCAGATAATGGTAGGTCTAAATAAAATCTCAGCAAACAGCAACAAATTGTAACAAATGGTACTCATCCACATTTGAGAGAAATTCCAGTGAAATAAATTCCAATCCCCTTTTGTATAAATTGTGAATGAATGTGTCTGTTATACTGGGCCACCATAGCGCCGCCATTGACCTGTGCTCCCACTATGATGTTGGTGACGACTGAATTGAAGATTTTTCTTCTGACTCCCCCCTTACTGAGTAAAGTAATCAAACAGCGCAGCAACTGAGCTAGATGGTGAGGTTGAACTGTCATTTGTTCAAATATCAACAACCACCACCACTACTACTATAACATAATACATACACAAGAACAACAACAACAGTGTTCCCACACACACATATACATGTTCTTGGCATCGGATACGGACATACAGGATTCGGGCAGACAGCCATAATATTGTAAAGCTGAAAGAGAAAAGTCACTAAACAGTGTGGCCACCTATTCTATATTCTTACAGTGGTAATAGGAAATTCCCTCAAAAATGCAATAATCCTTAATGTAAAGGGTGATACGATCAAAATTTGGTCAAGGGAAAACGCGTGTAAATCGGTGAAATCGTTTATTTAAAAAATCAAATTAAATTTCTTTTTCAAGTTCAATTAGTATAAAATTCAAGAAAAATGTTCAGTTACACTGAAAAAACAGTGAACCCTTTTCCATTGCAAAATTAACTAAACTGTAGTAATATTGACCATGTTTTAGCCCTTAAGATTTTTTTCAACTTGTCTAGTTTATAATTCTCTTAAATTTTAGTTCATCTATAACATTGTATTTTAGTTCATTTTTACAACACCATCAGATTTATATACCCCTACCAAGTTAAAAAGTCAGTATTAACTTGGTTTACTTGCTTATTTTTTGGGAAACCCGATAATAAAAATTGGTTAACGGTCTCTTTAAAATGTCGACGACTAAACTATTTTTAAATCAATCGTTCCACAGTACAGAGAAATTAAATAATTAAAGGAACAACAAACCGTTTTACTATTATGAAAATGTTCATACAATAAAATTAAACTTTCTTTAAGAAAAAGTACTTTATTATAACAACTTATTAGTTTTTTATTCATCGTAAGTATATTTTTCACATATCTTGCTGAAAAAATGGAAGGAATAGTGAAAATGTTGAAAAATTAACATGTAATAAAATATCATTTTTTAGCTCTTTAAATTAGCTTGTAACTTACCATATTTGGGGGCATTTTATTAAATGGTGTAAGGCATTCAACTTTTCTTAGATAAAATTTGTACCTGAAACAATTGGAGAAATAATGTTTTAAGTAATATATTAACTCATAAAATTGTGTTGTTATCGATGTGAAGGACAAAATACAATAAATATTCTTGTTAAAAGAAAGCCAAAGTTTTAATATAAAACTTACCAATTCTCTATTACATTGTACGCTGAGGTTAAAAAGTTATCGAAATTCATTTGGGGTTACTCTGAAATTAAATATTTATTTTTTTACATTAAATAAAAAACATTAAATTTGTTTCCAAAAAATCTATTTAAAGAAATAATATGCATAAAAAAGTAAATATTCTGGTTAAAAGAATGTTAAAGAAAGCTTACCAATTCATAAAAATGTTGTTATTCTGAAATTAAATATTTGTTTTTTACATTAAAAATATTAAATTGGTTTCCAAAAATATTTGATTAAAGTAATACTAAAATAAGGTATTAAAAACATGTAATTTTGATAATAAAAAGGTCATAAAAACGTAAATATTCTAGTAAAAAGAAAGCCAATTTTTAAAAGAAAACTTACCACTTCTCTATTAAATTATACGTTGAGGAGAAATATAAAAATTTGCCCGAATCCATCTGGGGTTGCTCTTAAATTAAATATTTTTTTACAACAATGTAAAACATGAAACTGGTTAAAAAAATAATAATAATTAGCAAATAATAATATACATAAAGAATATTATTTTTTAAAAGAAAACCACATTGAAAAAAGAACACTTACCTATTTATGATTGAACTATACGCTGAGGTGTAACAAACAATTTTCCAAATTCATCTGGAGTTACTCTGAAATTGAATATTTATTTTTTACATTGAATAATAAAAATTAAATTGGATAGAACAATTTCAATATATTTCCATTTCAGCATTTTTTTTAAATATTTTTTTTCTAATTTTTTTTTTCCTAAATATTGAACATTCTTAATAACTTTTTTCTAAGCTACCGATCGTCACTTCGCCATTGTACAGCTCATCGCTAAAATATTAATAACTTTCATTTAAAAGTTTTAATAAACAAACACCAATATATGTCTCAAAAAACCAAATATTCTATACCTTTATATTCCCTTGTTACATACTTGCTAAAAAGGTGCAACAGCCCACGCCAACGCCAACTATACAACTGAAGCATGCCAAACAAAACCAAAACATTTCTACAACAACAAAAACACATGTGCCTTCATTGAAAACAACACCTCATCCAGACAAATAAACCATTCGCGAATAATAAACACACACAAACCACTGAAAGAACAAAAATAAAAACAACCCCACGCTCAGATATATACACCACATCCCCATCACTCGCTACCATTTCTCATTATTGCATTGTATGCTCTCACTCTCAAAAAAATTTCAAGTAACATCATCTTTACATTAAACATATTCCACTTTGACGAGAAAGATCTCTGTACTACGCATTATTTCATCGCATCTGTCCACAATTTACCCTAAAAACAATACTCTTAAATGCATATCAGTATAAGAACGATGAAACGTTTAACTTAAAATTAGCAAAAACTTCATGAAATGATATCTACCCATTTTTGACGAAAATGTCTATAAATTTAATTACATGTGAACTAAAAATATTTCATTGAGAAACGTTGTACCAACTATTATTAACTATAGGAATTGCCAGTAAGAAATTGCTATCCGCTTTCAAGTTCAATTTGTAAAAAAATATTTTCTCATACAAAAACTCTTTATAGTAAATTACACTTATTATTTAGAAAGTATTTTACATTTCATAAGTAGTTTTATAGTATGACGAAAGAATTTTTAACTACCAGTTAAGAAATTTTTTAAGGAAATTTCCATCGTATTTTGTAGGGTATGAACTAAACGATTGCTACTTTAAATTTGTAAAATTTCCTTTCGAGTAGTTAATTTTCGTTAAAGATACGAAAAATGAACTAAAATTCTGGAAAATTCTTGTAATAAATTATTGTAAAAATCTTCTTAAATTTACGAGACACTTTTTTTTCTGTGTAGGCTTTCGCTTTTCCAAATCCAAATTGCCGGGACTCACGCTTGACACCCGCCATCAGATTTTGTACAGCCACCTTGTCCACCTTCTTCTCCGCAGAAAGCCAGTTTGCCTTGAACTGCTGCTCGTCCTTAGCAGTTTTTTGGTCTTCTGTAGGTTCCGCTTGACAATAGCCCAGTATTTCTCAATTAGGCGGAGCTCTGACGTGTTGGGAGGGTTCTTGTCCTTGGGAACCACCTGCACGTTGTTGGCGGCGTACCACTCCATGGCCTTTTTACCGTAATGACAAGATGCCAAATCCGGCCAAAACAGTACGGAACAACCGTGTTTCTTCAGGAAAGGCAGCAGACGTTTATTCAAACACTCTTTCACGTAAATTTCTTGGTTGACAGTCCCGGAAGCTATGAAAATGCTGCTTTTCAAGCCACAGGTACAGATGGCTTGCCAAACCAGATATTTCTTTGCGAACTTTGACAGTTTTATGTGCTTGAAAATATCTGCTACCTTTCCCCTTCCTTTTGCCGTATAAAACTCCTGTCCCGAAGCTGCTTGTAGTCGGCTTTGACGTGGGTTTCGTCGTCCATTACCACGCAGTCACACTTCATCAGCATCGTCGTGTACAGCCTCCGGGATCGCGCTTTGGCCATCGTATTTTGTTTATCATCGCGATTTGGAGTCACTACCTTCTTGTAAGTCGATAGTCCGGCTCGTTTTTTGGCTCGATGCACGGTCGTAGACGATACACCCAGCTTATTTGCGGCATCTCGGAGAGAGAGGTTAGGGTTTCGCTTGAAACTACCGGCAACTCTCTTTGTCGTCTCAGCGGCTTCCGGTTTTCGATTTCCCTCCGATCCAGACTTCCTGGCTGTCGACAAACGTTCCCCAAACACTTTAATTACATTTGTAACGGTTGATTTGGCAACTTTTAGCGATTTTGCCAGCTTTGCGTGCGAGTAGCTCGGATTTTCGCGATGCGCGAGCAAAATTTTGATACGCTGCTCTTCTTGCTTGGACGGCATTTTGACAACTGAAGAGTGAATTCCAAAATCAAAATAGGATCAACATTCTACACACACACACCTTCAAAATGAGGGGTGTTCAGGTTTTTTAAATGCAAAATTGAAAGAAATACGTCAAGTTTATATTGACCAAATTTTGACCGTATCACCCTTTATACAATCCTTAAGGAACTTTTATTGGTTTTGCTAACGATTCGGTTCCAAAATAACGATGCATAAAGTAAAAACAAATCTCTTATGTGTGGTCCTTACAAAAAATGTCCGTCGACCAAAAACTTTGTTCGCTTTGGATCCCACACAAAGATTGGTCAAAAGACGCAGAGAAGGAATATGATCACCCCAACCATGTTCCAAGAGAAAAATGTTACTTTTTCACGGAAAACATGTAGCATGTTTGTCGAAGCCATTTGTTTGCCAGTTGTCTTACAAGAAATCAGGAAAACCAACCGCCGAAGGCATATTACTCTTCACCACGACCATGCTACATGGTCGCTGCGAAAAATTAACATGGTGCTCTTGAAACCTGTTTGATGTGATCATATTCCTTCTCTGGATGAAGAAATTCTAATAAAAATACGATGACGTCTTTAGCATTATGACAGATGGTGAATCGCGATTTTACGCGTAAGTCAATAGCGGCCGAAAGTCAATAGCGGCCGCAAGTCAACAGCAGTCGATTGTAGGGTGTTTCAGAGGTGTTGAACCAAATCCGACAAAAGTTGCTCACGCACGAAGCATTTCTAAGCAAATGAGCGCCTATTTTATCGGAAAACTGGACTTGTCGCAATCGTACCACTAGAACAACGCAGAACTAACAATTCTGAGTGGTACACAACCATTTGTTAACCAGTTGTCTTACAAGAAATCAGGAAAACCAACGGCCGAAGGCATATTACTCTTCACCACGACCATGCGAACCCTCACACATAGGCTCAAACAACTGCATTGAGGCCTCAAAATTTCGATTTGATGGGACATCCACTGTATAGTCGTAAATTGACACCGAATGCCTTCTTTTTATTTCCGTACGTAAAAATTAAATGAGAGGTTAACGTTGTTCGACATCTGAAGAAGCGGTTGATGCGATCAGAATGCATGTTTTGGAGATGGTTAGCATGCCCGCCTTGCATACACAAGGTCGTGGGTTCGATTCCTGCTTCGACCGAACACCAAAAAGTTTTTCAGCGGTGGATTATCCCACCTCAGTAATGCTGGTGACATTTCTGAGGGCTTCAAAACTTCTCTAAGTGGTTTCACTGCAATGTGGAACGCCGTTCGGAGTCGGCTATAAAACGGAGGTCCCTTGTCATTGAGCTTAACATGGAATCGGGCAGCACTCAGTGATAAGAGAGAAGTTCACCAATGTGGTACCACAATGGACTGAATAGTCTAAGTGAGCCTGATACATCGGGCTGCCACCTAACCTAACCCAACCTCAATCAGAGTGGCCAAAATGGTTCGACAATTGGTTCAAACTCATGCAGAAGTTTTAATATTTTAATAAGCGTTTATTATACCCTGAAGGAGACGAAATAGACACAGGGTGTCTTTGGCAATATTGCTCAGGATCGGTCCCTGAGTCGATATAGTCATGTCCGTCTGTTTGTGAACACATTTTTGTAATCAAAGTCCAGGTCGCAGTTTTGTCCAATCTACTTCAAATTTGGCACAAGTATGTATTTTGGGTCAGAATAGAACCCTATTGGAAGAAATCGGTTCAGATTTAGATGTTGCTCCCATATATATTTTTCGCTCGAATTGCAATTATATGACCCCAGAAGCAAGAGTTTTACCCTGATTAGCTTGAAATTTTGCACACCAAGTACAATTAGTAGTATAGTCAAGTGTGCGAAATTTGATTGAAATCGGTTCAGATATAGATGTAGCTCCCATATATATTTTTCGCTCGAATTGCACTTATATGACCCCAGAAGCAAGAGTTTTACCCTGATTAAGCTAATCAGAAATTTTGCACAACAAGTACAATTAGTAGTATAGTAAAGTGTGCTTAATTTTATGGAAATCGGTTCAGATTTAGAAATAGCTCCTATATATCATTCGCCCGATTTACACTAATATGAGGCCAAAGTTGTACTCTGATTTACGTGAAATTTTGCATAGAGAGTAGAATTAACATAATAACTATGCATGTCAAATTTGGTTGAAATCGGTTCAGATATAAAGGGTGGTTAAAATTTCAAGGGCCGATGTTGATTTTGAATAAAACACAAACTATTTAGGAAATTATTGTAATTTTATTTTATTATGATATATTGGTATTACTCAATTATGTATTGAACAAAATATCGGCCAAATGGGCGCCGCACACCTTCATCCGATGGTCCAAATTTTCGATGGCGCTGAGGCATAATGGAGGTTCTATGCCGTTAATGTGCCGAATTATCTCATCCTTTAGCTCTTGAATTGTTGCTGGCTTATCGCCGTACACCTTTTCTTTCAAATAACCCCAAAGAAAAAAGTCCAACGGTGTCAAATCACATGATCTTGGCGGCCAATTGACATCGTCATTACGTGAGATAACACGGCCATTGAATTTGTTGCGCAAAAGAGCCATTGTTTCGTTAGCTGTGTGGCAAGTGGCACCGTCCTGCTGAAACCACATATCGTCCACATCCATATCTTCTAATTCGGGCCATAAAAAGTTTGTTATCATCTCACGATAGCGAACACCATTCACAGTAACTGCCTGACTGGCATCATTTTGGAAAAAATACGGGCCGATGATGCCGCCAGCCCATAAACCGAACCAAACAGTCACTCTTTGAGGGTGCATTGGTTTTTCGACAATCACTCTTGGATTCTCATTCGCCCAAATGCGGCAATTCTGTTTATTGACGAATCCACTGAGGTGAAAATGTGTCTCATCACTGAAGATGATTTTCTTCGAAAATTGATCATCCAGTGTTGCCATTTCTTGGAACCATTTAACTCGTTGTTGGTTTGTGTATCTGTCCATGGTTCAAATTGAGTAAGTCTGAAATAGAGAAATGTCAAATAAAATTCGGAAAAAAGCTTGGCGTTTAGGTGTGGTTCACATTCAACATCGGCCCTTACAATTTAACCTTTAGATATAGCTTACATATATATTTTCCGATTTGGGCAAAAATTGCCAAAGCACCCAAATTTTCCTTGAAAAATCGCCACTGCTAAGTCGAAAACATATAAAAAAGACTCCAATTTTACTATACTTCTAATACATATCCCATCTTTTTTACTAACATTGTGTTCCACCCCAAGGCATTAGCTGACTTAAATTTTAACCCCCATATACATAAAATTTAACGTAAACTATAAACCTACTATTACCATACAAATTCCTTCGATAAGTTGTCAATAAATTATTGCTCACGAATATGGGTATAAGTCTATAGATTTTGTAAAAGTCTAACAAATTTTGTCCAGATCGGGTCAGATTTAATTACATGTATGGGAACATAAACCTTCACTGAAAAACAGTGAACCAATCAGGAAGAAAACTTTTGGTCAATTTTAGAAAATTTTGAATATTTTTAGAAAATTTTAAGCAAATAATGGGTGATACGGTCAAAATTTGGTCAAGGGAAAACGCGTGTAAATCGGTGAAATCGTTTATTTAAAAAATCAAATTAAATTTCTTTTTCAAGTTCAATTAGTATAAAATTCAGGAAAAATATTCAGTTAGGCTTTCGCTTTTCCAAATCCGAATTGCCGGGCCTCACGCTTGACACCTGCCATCAGATTTTGTACAGCCACCTTGTCCACCTTCTTCGCCGCAGAAAGCCAGTTTGCCTTGAACTGCTGCTCGTCCTTAGCAGTTTTTTTGGTCTTCTTTAGGTTCCGCTTGACAATAGCCCAGTATTTCTCAATTGGGCGGAGCTCTGGCGTGTTGGGAGGGTTCTTGTCCTTGGGAACCACCTGCACGTTGTTGGCGGCGTACCACTCCATGGCCTTTTTACAGTGTTTCTTCAGGAAAGGCAACAGACGTTTATTCAAACACTCTTTCACGTAAATTTCTTGGTTGACAGTCACGGAAGCTATGAAAATGCTGTTTTTCAAGCCACAGGTACAGATGGCTTGCCAAACCAGATATTTCTTTGCGAACTTTGACAGTTTTATGTGCTTGAAAATATCTGCTACGTTTCCCCTTCATTTTGCCGTATAAAACTCCTGTCCCGGAAGCTGCTTGTAGTCGGCTTTGACGTAGGTTTCGTCGTCCATTACCACGCAGTCAAACTTCGTCAGCATCGTCGTGTACAGCCTCCGTGATCGCGCTTTGGCCGTCGTATTTTGTTTATCATCGCGATTTGGAGTCACTACCTTCTTGTAAGTCGATAGTCCGGCTCGTTTTTTGGCTCGATGCACGGTTGTAGACGATACACCCAGCTTATTTGCGGCATCACGGAGAGAGAGGTTAGGGTTTCGCTTGAAACTACCGGCAACTCTCTTTGTCGTCTCAGCGGCTTCCGGTTTTCGATTTCCTCCCGATCCAGACTTCCTGGCTATCGACAAACGTTCCCCAAAGACTTTAATTACATTTGTAACGGTTGATTTGGCAACTTTTAGCGATTTTGCCAGCTTTGTGTGCGAGTAGCTCGGATTTTCGCGATGCGCGAGCAAAATTTTGATACGCTGCTCTTCTTGCTAGGACTTGCTTTGACAACTGAATAGTGAATTCCAAAATCAAAATAGGAGCAACATTCTACACACACACCTTCAAAATGAGGGGTGTTTAGGTTTTCTAAATGCAAAATTGAAAGAAATGCGTCAATTTTATATTGACCAAATTTTGACCGTATCACCCTTTAGTATTACAAACGCTGACATCATACCGATATCACAAAAATAAGTAAATATTTTACGACAAATTCAAGAAAATGTATTAGACATAATTAATTTTTTTCACTTGTTAAAGAAAATTTTGTAGTTTGAAGGAAAAAGTTGGAGTTATAAACTCCAAAAATGTCTTTAGTGACATACGAAGTTTATGATGGACGCATTTGCAATAAAATTTACAAATTTAAAGAAATAATTAACTATTTTGTGAAAAATACAAATTTAATAAATCTTTATGCTTAATTTGTGTATAATTTGTTTCCGTTTTTTTAGTTCATTTAACTAACGTACGCAAAAAATTATTAGGTAAAGGAAACTTTCTCCAAACATAATAATACCATGAACTAAAATAAAGTTAAGTTGGCTTTTGTGAAATAGAGAGTTCACTTTTTTTGAGTGTATATTTGCCTTCTAAAATGCTTTCTTTTTTTGGACTAAAATTCTCAACTGGCTGTATTAAAAAAAGGCAAAAAGACTTCTTATTAAATCACTATTTTGGTATATGTAAAAATACAACAAATACGAATACTTTTCCCCTCAATTTTATATCAAAGAGTAAATATGGTAATGTTGATCTCTGCTTTGTTGTTAATACCTTCGCTGGCTGAGCTCACATGTCGCATGCTATCGCATTCTAACCTCCATTCAGACCAGCCAAGTAATCTTTCACATAACGACACTCACACACACGCCTGCTCATGTATATTCATCTACCTTTGATGTGTTCTTTGGTTAATACCAACAATAACAACATTTCTAAAGAGTATGCTGCTGAAGGTTTGTTAGAGCGGCAGAGATGGGATCTGAGGCATATGTATGTATGTGCGAGCGTGTGTGAGTGTAGGTATACAAACAAACGACATAGTGGTTACTTTTTGATTTCATAGATTTCTCGTATTATGCTCCACCCATGATGATATGACTAAGGGAAAAACGGGCGTGGCTTAGCCTTAGCCTTATACCTTTTGCGGGGGGGTGGGGAGCAAAATCATGTCTTGATTTTTGCGTGAGGATAATATATGATTTAATGGAGGCGTTCATATTCCATAATGTGTATACTGTGACATATAGTCTCATATTTACTTCCATGCTTACATACGCAAATGCAATGTACATCTTTAACTTATGTGCCCCAACTGTCAATATCATTTTTATTATATGTCTTTTACTTTGACTTTTAGGGGGGGATGGAGCTCAAAGAGTGACAGAGAGAATGAGGTGAACCGTTATTCATAAATATACATACAATGTATCTGTACGGTGATGGTATTTTGTATTGATATTTATGAAAATATGTGTATTTGCATCACTACGTATAACTTTTTCATGCATTTGTATTTTCAAACAATTTGTATAATTACTACTGCAGGCAACATTTCTTAAAGAAAAGTTCTTGGTTTAATAATATTATCATTTTTGTTTTCAAATATTATTGAAATATATGGAAATAATGTAATTTATGTGCAGTTTCTCATCCTCCGATATACTTAACCGGTTAGTAAAATTTGTTATCAACATGATCATTTATAACAAGACATTAAGAAAACGGCTCTAACTCGTATAATTTACAAAATTTCAAAAATTCACTTTAACCCGATATCAACTATCTCTTATGAATTAGGGATTTCAAATCCACTTTTAATAGATTTCGAGCCTAATGTGTATGAGGTATTAAAAAGGTAAAGAAAAAAATCATTTTCGCCAAACGGAGCCCTACACTGACACAATAATCACTGATTCCGAGCCAAAAACAAATCCTAAATTCAGGCTCGATTTCAAGTATAAACCATGCGAAGTTTCAAGTTAGAAGCTTGATGAGTGCTCTTTCGCATTAAAATTGGATAAATTTGGCTATGAACCGAGGTCACGGTTACCAATCTTGCCAAAAATAATCAAAATTTGAAGAAAATTGTACCGAAAACGAACAAATATATTAACAAATCTTTTTTGTTTTTGAAATTTTTGTGATTAGTATGAAAACAAAAATTTTATTTTCTTCGAAAGGAATGTTTTATTATTTTATTTTAGAAGTTTATTTTAATATTGGTAATATTATATATGTATTATGATCTCTCTTATAAGGGACATAATTACTTTTTTTTGGGGGGTATATCTAACAGGTTGGCTGATAAGTCGCCGGTCTGACACATAGATGGCGTCGTTAGTATTAAATGCATATTATTTTTATATAGTACCAACCTTCAAATGATTCGTGTCAAAATTTGACGTCTGTAAGTCAATAAGTTTGTGAGATAGAGCGTCTTTTGTGAAGCAACTTTGTTATTGTGAAAAAAATGGAAAAAAAGGAATTTCGTGTTATGATAAAATACTGTTTTCTGAAGGGGGAAAATACGGTGGAAGCAAAAACTTCGCTTGATAATGAGTTTCCGGACTCTGCCCCAGGGAAATCAACAATAGGGCTGTTTTCTTTTAGCACTGGATACCCTAAGCCGTGAAGGACTAAAAGAAAACAGAGTACTCGTTTATCCAGGACATCTCCAGAAATATGCAACACTGTCATCAGCTTTTTAAAAACAACCACAGAAAAGAAGTGAAATATTGCATTTTTAATTAATGAAATGATCATATTAGTAATAAATATTTACTGATGCCATTATTTATGGCACTGTACCACTTTGAATTTCTTGTTTTTCGATAAATTAGTCACAACAAAGTGCTATTGTGAATCGAAGAAGCGTCACTTTATCAAAATGCAATCTGGCAACATCGGCGCGACTTACACTGATGAGATGTTCTGGATAGAACACCAGTGCAACGATGTTCTGGATAGCTCATACAAATGTTGCATTCAGTGCTAAAAGAAAACAGCCCTAATAATTGATTGGTATGCAAAATTCAAGCTTGGTGAAATGAGCACGGAGGACGGTGAACGCAGTGGACGCCCGAAAGAGGTGGTTACCGATGAAAACATAAAAAATCCACAAAATGATTTTGAATGACCGTAAAATGAAGTTGATCGAGATAGCAGAGGCCTTAAAAATATCAAAGGAACGTGTTGGTCATATCATTCATCAATATTTGGATATGCAAAATGGGTGCCGCGCGAGCTCACATTTAACCAAAAACAACAACGTATTGATGATTCTGAGCGGTGTTTGCAGCTGTTAACTCGTAATACAACCAAGTTTTTCCGTCGATATGTGACAATGGATGAAACATGGCTCCATCACTACACTCCTGAGTTCAATCGACAGTCGGCTGAGTGGACAGCAACCGGTGAACGGTCTCCGAAGCGTGGAAAGACTCAAAAGTCCGCTGGCAAAGTAATGGCTTCTGTTTTTTGGGATGCGCATGAAATAATTTTTATCGATTATCTTGAGAAGGGAAAAACCATCAACAGTGACTATTATATGGCGTTATTGGAGCGTTTGAAGGTCGAAATCGCGGCAAAACGGCCCCACATGAAGAAGAAAAAAGTGTTGTTCCACAAAGACAACGCACCCCACCCACCGTATTCTCCAGATCTGGTCCCCAGCGACTTTTTTTGTTCTCAGACCTCAAAAGGATGCTCGCAGGGAAAAAAATTGGCTGCAATGAAGAGGTGATCGCCGAAACTGAGGCCTATTTTGAGGCAAAACCGAAGGAGTACTACCAAAATGGTATGAAAAAATTGGAAGTTTGTTATAATCGTTGTGTCTTGAAGGGAACTATGTTGAATAATAAAAAAGAATTTTGACAATAAAATGTGTTTTTCTTTGTTAGACCGGGGACTTATCAGCCAACCTGTTATTCCTCTTTTGGCGTTTTTGGGTGTATAAATATTCCTTGAATGTGACGAATTTTAAATGTTTTAGCGATTTTAGCTTGCACCAATAAGGGAAAGTTACCACTTCTACAAGAAGACAGAACTTACAATGGACTTTGACAATATGACCTAACACGAAAATTAATTTTTTTAAATATATTGAATTTATATATGTATTGTGAAAAAATTTTATTTCTATAGAAGATTTTGTCAAAATTTTATTTCTACAGAAAATTTTGTCAAAATGTTATTTCTATAGAAATTTTTTTCCAAAATGTTAATTTCTATAGAAAATTTTGTCAAAATTTCATTTCTATAGAAATTTTTGTCAAAATTTTATTTCTATAGAAAAATTTGTCAAAATTTTATTTTTAAGGGAAATTTTTTCAAAACGTTATTTCTATAAAAATTTTGTCAACATTTTTATTTCTATAGAAAATTTTGTCAAAATTTTATTTTTAAGGAAATTTTTTAATTTTCTATAAAAAATTTTATTTCTATAGGAAATTTTGTCAAAATTGTATTTCTATATGAAGTTTTGTCAACATTTTATTGCTATAGAAAATTTTGTCAAAATTTTATTACTATAGAAAACTTTGTCAAAATTTTATTTCTATAGACAATTTTGTCAAATTTTTATTTCTATAGACAAATTTATCAACATTTTATTTCTATAGAAAATTGTGTCAAAATTTTATTTCTATAGAAAATTTGTCAAAATTTTATTTCCATAGAAAATTTTGTCAAAATTGTATTTCTATAGAAAATTTTGTCAACATTTTATTTCCATAGAAAATTTTATAAAAATTTTATTTCTATTGAAAATTTTTATTTCTATAGAAAATTTTGTCAACATTTTATTTTTATAGACAATTTTATCAACATTTTATTTCTATAGAAAATTGTGTCAAAATTTCATTTCTATAGAAAATGTTCTCAAAATTTTATTTCTATAGAAAGTTTTGTCTACATTTTATTTCTAAAGAAAATTTTTTCAACATTTTATTTATATAGAAAATTTTGTCAAAATTTTATTTCTATAGAAAATTTGTCAAAATTTTATTTCCATAGAAAATTTTGTCAAAATTTTATTTCTATAGAAAATTTTGTCAACATTTTATTTGCATAGAAAATTTTGTAAAAATTTTTTTTCTATGGAAATAGAAAATTTTGTCAACATTTTATTTCTATAGACAATTTTATCAACATTTTATTTCTATAGAAAATTGTGTCAAAATTTTATTTCTATAGAAAATTTTCTCAAAATTTTATTTCTATAGAATATTTTCTCAAAATTTTATTTCTATAGAAAGTTTTGTCTACATTTTATTTCTAAATAAAATTTTTTCAACATTTTATTTATATAGAAAATTTTGTCAAAATTTCATTTCTATAGAAATTTTTGTCAAAATTTTATTTTTAAGGGTAATTTTGTCAACATATTATTTTTAAGGGAAATTTTGTCAAAATTTTATTTCTATAGAAAATTTTGTCAAAATTTTATTTTTAAAGAAAATTTTTTATTTCTATAGAAATTTTATTTCTATAGTAGATTTTGTAAATTTGTTTTCTGTAGAAATTTATTTCAAAATTTTATTTCTATA
This sequence comes from Haematobia irritans, assembly GCF_050003625.1. Taxonomy (NCBI): domain Eukaryota; kingdom Metazoa; phylum Arthropoda; class Insecta; order Diptera; family Muscidae; genus Haematobia; species Haematobia irritans. The sequence goes on along the minus strand of NC_134401.1, from coordinate 157,055,192 downwards.
GAAAATTTTGCCAAAATTGTATTTCTTTGGAAATTTTTTCCAAAATTTTATTTCTATAGAAAATTTTGTCTAAATTTTATTTCTATAGAACATTTTGTCCAAATTTTATTTCGATTTGTTTTGTTATTGTTGGTTTGTATTTCATTCATATTTGTTGTTTTGATCTCAGCTTCAAAACCATTGCTCTGACTAAACTACAAGAGTAGCTTAACCAACAGAGGAAAATTATGTTTGTAAAATTTATTTGGGCAAATCCCAAGATGGTTGGATGGACGCATGTTTCGGAATTACCACATTCCTCATCAGCATTCTCTACTTGCAGCAAAACTATCAACCAATTATCAGAACAAATTCTGCAAGTTCACCAAACCCAAAGTGAACCACACTTCAACCTTTCGAAAAAAGGTTTATGATAGTCGGCGTTTGCCGAAATAAATCTTTGTACAAACATTTCTCTTTTCCTTTGCCACCTTCAAATCATCGGTTTGAGTGCAGTTGGATGGGTTTATTTTGATCGTGGTTTGTACTTCAATCATATTTGTTGTTTTGATGTCAGCTTAAAAACCATATGCGTTGACTTAAATTTCTATAGAAAATTTGTCAAAATTTTATTTCCATAGAAAATTTTGTCAAAATTTTATTTTTATAGAAAATTTGTCAAAATTTTATTTCCATAGAAAATTTTGTGCAAATTTTATTTCTATAGAAAATTTTGTCAAAATTGTATTTCTATAGAAAATTTTGCCAAATTTTATTTCTATAGAAAATTTTGTCAAAATTTTATTTCTATAGAAAATTTTGTGCAAATTTTATTTCTATAGAAAATTTTGTCAAAATTTTATTTCTATAGAGAATTTTTATTTCTAAAGAAATTTTTTCAAAATTTTATTTCTATGGAATTTTTCCCAAAATGTAATTTCTTTAGAAAATTTTGCCAAAATTTTATTTGAAGTATGAAGTTGGTTAGGAACATTTTTCAAAATCTACAAATATGTCAAGAATTATATTATATATAATTATATTCTACCAAACAGTTAAAAATCTACCATTTTTGGTAGAATTCTACCAACTTAGCAACCACAATGGACTGAATAGGCTAAGTGAGCCTGATACATCGGGCTGCGACTATACCTAACCTAACCTAACATTTCTATAGCCGATTTAACTTTATTTTAGTTCTTGAACTTCAACGATATGAACTTAATGTGAAAAAAAGTTTTAACAAATGAAATACACAATTTTACTAAATACGAATTTTGAACTATTCGAAAAGGTTATTTATTTATTTATTTATTTTATTTAGGGAATTACACATACAACAAAATTTTAACAATTTTTTCAATTAAAGTATGTGTCTATCATTGCAAGGTATGAAGTTAATTCTTATCATAATTACATATTAAAATATTATAGAAAAAATGTAAGAAAACGAAAGCAATTAAACTAAATACATATAAAATTGGTATTAGCATTGAAATATTTTAAGTAGGTTAATGAACATATAAAAATAAGATTTCATATAACAAAAATTACTTTACTAAAATAAAATATAGAATATAACAAAATATAAAAAAGTTAAAAGTATTGAAATAGAACAAAGTTAAGAAAAGAAAATTATTGCAAATTCTTAAAATGATTGAAAAGTGATTTCTTAAATTTGTTTGCGTTGCCAAGGGATTGAAGGTTTGTTGGTAACGAGTTCCAAAGAAAGACAGAATGTAGCATAAATTGTCTCTCGCTCACTTGAAGTCGATGTCGATCTGGTATAAGCAGTACACCTCTGTTAGACCGCCCGAAACGTATCTTGTCATATAAGTATTCAGGTTGTTTCAAGTATATTATCTTGTGAAGGAAGAGAAGGGTTCGTACCTTTAACAAGTCCAATAACGGGAAGCCATATAAGGAGTTAATGAAAGAAGAACAGCTGTCGTATCTTTTTAAGCCAAATACGTAGCGAATTATAGCTTTGTATACGGATTCCAAGCGCTGTTTACTTTTAGCATCACATTTGCTGAACAACTCACAGCCGTACAGAAGGATAGGTAACAAGTATGATTTGGCAAGCAAAATCCGAATGTGTATAGGCGTAAATGATTGAGAATGGTATAGTGTACGCAGCATTCCAAATACTTTTCCAGCAGCAGATGATATATGATCACTCCAAGAGAGGTTATTGTTGAAGATTATACCCAGGTTTTTGGAACGGTTGACTACTTCAATTGCTTGTCCCCTTAGTAATACTGGGTTATAATTTGTAATGTTGCGACGTTTGTTTGTAATTATCATACATTTCGATTTATCCGGGTTGAGAGTCAATGAATTACTGGCAGCCCAGATGCAAACTCTTTCCAAGTCTTCATTAATACGAGACACCCCATCCGCCAAGGAGTCATGTTTACAACTTAAATATATTTGTACATCGTCTGCATACAAATGGATTTTGGAATTTAATAGCTGATTAGGGAGGTCATTCACATAAATGGAGAACAAGAGAGGTCCAAGTATTGAGCCTTGCGGTACTCCCCTAGATAGTGGAAGGGGATTCGATAAAGATTCACCAATAGCAACTACTTGAGAACGATTACGGAGGTAACTAGATAGCAATGATACGGCTGTATTTGAAAAGTTGTATTGAGAGAAAAGTTTACTACAAAGGATGTCATAGTCCACACAATCAAACGCCTTCGAATGATCTAACAATACCAAAATCGTGGCAAAACCTTTATCCATTTCCATTCTTATATCGTCAGTAACTTTAACGAGTGCTGTCACACAACTATGATTTTGTCTGAATCCAGACTGTTCCGTTGTCATTAAATTGTTAATATTCAAATAATTACATATTTGTTGATGTATTAACTTTTCAAATACTTTCGAAAGGAATGGTAGAATGGCTATTGGTCGAAATTCAGATGTGGTGTTAGGTTTAGGTATTGGCACAATCTTTGCAAATTTCCATACTGTTGGGAAGGTGCTACTCATGATTGCTGTGTTAAATATGTGAGTGATGTACGGTAAAATTAGAGGAAGTATTATTTTTATGAATCTTGGATGCAAGTTATCCAGTCCCATTGCATTTGACCTGACGGTCTGAAAACTTGTAAGTACTTCGACATCCGTAATACACGAGAATTCAAATGAAGAGTTTGCGTCAAATGGATTCACATAGGAAACTGAAGGTGCTCGTATGCTGTTGTCGGAGAAATTGAGGAATTTTTCATTTAGCTCATCTGGATTCGCATTGATTGTATCTGTTAGAGGTTTGCCAATTCCAATTTCTCTTATTTTACGCCACTTACTTTTTGAGTCGACGGCAGATCGGAAACTTTCCTCAAAGTGCTGACGTTTGGCATTGCTAATTTCTTTATTTACTTGTTTTCTTAGTAAACGGAATTCTTCATGCAATTCGGAGGTTTTAAAACGTCTCCATCGTTTATATGCAATATCTCGTTGTTTAATCATGTTTTTTATAGACGTGTTAAACCATGAGCTATTAGTGTTGCCTGGACGGACTATTCGTGTTGGGACCGTTTTATTCACTAGATTAGAAACGTTCTCATTTAAATATGAAATTTGATCATTTACTGATACCTTATTATATATAGCATTCCAATCCATTGAAACAAATTCTTCATACAATTGACAATAGTCAATTTTTTTGAAATCAAAAACGGTACGGTGACACTCGTCATTTCGATGCAAGTGACCATAGGACATAAATATAAGGTCATGTTTGGAAAAACAGGGAACACATAATTGATCATATTTTAAAACTTTACTTTTGTCATCTACCAGGAATAAGTCAAGCAAAGTGTTTGATGTTTCAGAGTAGTGAGTAGGTACAATCTCGTTAACATTGTAAAGACCAATTGAATTGAATGAGACTACAATGCTATCGTCTTTAAGTGCATTAGAGTTATAATCACCAGCTAAAATAACGTCGTCATAACACGTAGTTACAAGAGATATTTCATGCATAAAATTGTCAAAATTTATTCTTGAATTTGGTCTATATACAGCGCCAACTAGTGCATTTTTTCCGTTGTGTTTGATTTCAATTAAGACATACTCAATCCGTTCATCTGGTTGGGATTGTTTCACTACTTTAAATGCGACATTGTTTTTAACATATACAGCTACACCTCCGCCGTGAGAGCTTCGGTCATTTCTCACAATTTTATATCCATCTACCTTAACCTGAGCATCAGCGACCGATGAAGTGAACCAGGTCTCAGAAACACAGACAATATCAATTTTTGAATTCTCAAACAAATGTCTAAACTCGTCGATTTTCTTGGTTAAGCTTTGAGCATTCAAGTGGCAGACATTAAAGCCATGACATTGTTTCGCTAGAATCCTTAATACACTGCTTGTACAATCAATGGAACTCGCTGGTGTAGTATTAAGTAAGGACATAGAAAATAAACATTTTGGCAACGCAAATTGGCTTTACAATTATATAAGTAGTAATAAATATAATGATAAATTTATATGTTAACAATATGCAAAAAGAATTTATATTTAAATATATAATAAGAATCGTAGAAAACCTAGGCCTCATTCTCTTGGTCCGATGGAAAAAACTTATTGAGTTCTGATATATCATCAATAAGTATAGGTTCAGCTTCAGCATTTTGTTTAATAAAAATGAGTCCCCGACGAGAAAAAGCAGATGAAATAATTTTTTGTTTTTTAATTTTAATTGCAGTTTGAAGTATTTTGAAGTTAGACGAAGTTAAGTTTTCGTTTAAAAATATTGGTTTATTGGAGTCATAGCCAATATGATTGAGCGATAATTGACATTTATTTTGTTTGCAGAAGATGGATACAGCTCTTAGTAAAAAATGTTTGTCATACGGTGTAAAAAGTTTGATAATTATGGTTCCATCAGGAGTAGTTTTATTCTTTTTGTTTGTAGATAAGCGATAGATTGTCTTATAAGGCGGAACATTAATGTTAAGAGCACAACATATGTTTTCAAAATGCTTGCATAAATTTTCAGTTTTACTGTATGGTATCCCGTTAATTCTTATCTCACGAGAAACTTTGAGATTTTCTTGCTTTTTTATTTGTGATTTTAAAAAGTGTACTTCGTTTTCCAATTGAGTAATCTCTTCCTTACACTCAGATTCAATTTTGTAAATAGTATTCTTTAAACTAGTAACCTCGTCTTTCACAAGTTTAATATGGTTGTCGATCATTTCTGATAGTTTATTTTCCAAAACAGCAAATTTGTTGTTCATATGATTAAGAATTTTTTCCTCAATTTGTCTGAACATTGTTTGCATAAAATCCGATTGTTTCTCGAAGCCTTCCTCCATTACATTCACAACACGAAACGGCGAATCATTATTACCAAGTCGCGGTGTCTTAGAGTTTCCAACTGTTGAGATGCCTGCATCGTTGTCGTCTTCTCTTTCTCGTTTAGAATCAAACATTTTAAGCTGTGTATAGTCTCCGATATAACGGCCAGCGTTTTGATCGTGTGAAGTGTCCATTAATATTTGTTAATGTTAATTAAATGTTACTCCTCAAAGTATGCAATAGGAATTACACAGTTTTGTTAGCTCTTAGTAAAACTGTTATAAAAAGCTTTCAGCAATATCGAGTAGCAATATAAATTTGTAAGTAACCACAAGTAATACTTGTCAATAACAAATCTCTCAATATTGACTGTTTCTCACTCTCTCTCTTTGTTATAGTTTTGTTTTGGTTTCACTTTTAGTTTTTTTTTTTTTTTTGGTTTGTGTAATGCGTCGATCTTATATTTTCAAATGCAAAATTTTCATTTTTAATATCGATTGACAGTATAACAATATCACCAATGTATCGCACGGTTGCATTTGCATATGATTGTTACTTTATTTGTCCATTTAACGTTGTATTTTGTATTAAAAAAAAGCTTTTATTGGGAGCTTATGAAAAACACGTCTACACTGTTTGACACTTATCTTATTTCTACTTAAATTGTCTTTATACATTTCTAAAACGAATAGAATTTATTTATATCTGTCTTAGTTAAAAATTTCTAAATTTTTGTTCACTGTTTTTGGAAGTACATATCGAAGCAAATTAGTCACGTTGAAGGTATAATTAAAAAAATGTGACGTATGATTAACATTATATTTTATATAACGTATATGTTAGTTGGGCCTCATCATATTGTTAGGTTGGACTAGGTAACTATGGATAGTAACTCTCAAAAGGCAACCTATCGATGGTGGTAAAGTTTAGTGTTTGAAAAGATTTTTCAAATAAAATAAAAAAAATATATTCACTATCATATATAATATATTTTAAAATATTTACTATTTCTAAATTTAATTTTGTTTATACCAAATTATAGAAGATCATTGCATTTAAAAACAACAAAAGCAAAGGCGATGTAATTCATGTCAAATCAATTGGAGTTGGGTAATATTCCAATTATTTCGAATTTAATTCGATATAGCCCCAATATACATATGTACATAAATTTTTTCTACATATATCAATCCAATATCTTCAATAGTGTCTTCAAATTTACATAAACTTTGTAAGAACAGAGAATTATTTTTCTTATTAATTATTTTAAAATATATTTTAACCAATTCTTCCAAGATAAAAAATTTCTCTCGTTTAATATAAAAACAATAAAAATTATATACAATTAAAGTAGGATTGAAATATCTGCTATTAAATCCCAATTTCTTGTTATACTCAAGATCCACTCTTTTAATGTACTTCAGTGTATAACTTTCTATTGATTATCATTTTTCTCCAAGAGAAAAAAAGTATTTAATGAAACAAAACCATTCATTGACTTTCCATGGATATTGTTTTTATTTTTACTGTTGCTGTTGCTGCTGCTGCTGCTGCTGCTACTGAGATTTGTTCAATGAGAGTATTCTTGTGTATGTGTGTGTATATATATGAATCTCTGCTTACTTCATAGTCTATATATGAATACAATGTTGTGTGCTCCCGAGTGTATTGTGAAAGGATTTAATATGAACTTAAGTTATTTTTCTTTATTGTTGGGCTAAAGCTTAAAGCTAAAATCACATTAAATAAATCTTTGCTACTAATTGCCATTTGCTGAAAAATTTAATTATTCACCATTCGTACAGATTCTTAATTCGGTCGTTGAGATTTTGGGTTGTTGTTTTGCGAGGGTTTATTGTTGGTGTTGGATGATTACTGAGAGCATAGAGTTTTTGTTTAATTGTTTGAGAGTGTACTCTATATTCTGTCATTGTGATAATGTAAAGTTACTGTAATAAAGAGGAGCTAAGAACTTAACCTATAAATAAAGATCAAAAATTTTAAAAAATCTCCCCGAATTTTCAACCCGTCTGAGAGATTTAAATTAAAATCTAAATAAAAATTAAAATGAAAATATATTTTTATTTGTACAAAAATTTATTTAGGCAAAGCCGACTATCGAAAAACTTTTTTTCCGGGAGGTTCGAGTGTATTTTATGTTACTTCGGGTTTAGTGAAATACCCGAATTTATTCTGATAATTGGTTGATAGTTTTACTGCAAGTATATGATGCTGATGAGGAATGTGGTAATTCCGAAATGGCCGTCCATCCAACCATATTGCAGTCTATAGGGCTTAGGCCAATTAAATTTGACAAATATAGTTTTCCTCTGTTGGTTAGGCTACGCTTGTAGTTTAGTCAACGCATGAACTCAGCTTTAGGGTCATTTTCATATAGCTCCGTTATGCTTTAAATGTCAGTTGACGAAAGGTAAATTTAAGATATTTTTGAAGCGGAATAATTTTAACTGAAAACGGTTAACGGTTAAGTTCATAACGTATGTGTATATAGGTGTGTATATGTTTAAAAGTTTGTTAGCTAAATTTGCTCGCTAAAAGAGCTTCGTGAAAAAGATTATATAAAATTTTTTGTTTAATTAAAAAATTCTTTAAATAAAAATTTATTAATTGTTTAATTAAAAACAAAAATGATATCGAAGAAAGTCATTCTTACTAATGTTATAAATAAACAAATATAAAAAAAAACAATTCAAAATTTTATATGTGTATATGTTTAAAAGTTTGTTAGCTAACTTTGCTCGCTAACGGAGTTTCATGAAATATAAAATTTTTTGTTTAATTAAAAAATTCTTTAAATCAAAACTTATTAATTTCTTAATAAAAAAAATTATATCAAAGAAAGTAATTCTTACTAATATTATAAACAAACAAATATTAAAAAAACAATTCAAACTTTTATAATTTAGTTGGTCTGAAAAATGTTTACTATAACCTAAAATCTAATAAAAATCTCGAATATTTCATATAGAGCCCCCAATGCATAGGGTATTCGCACAAACAATGTGTAATTGAATTTAATCAGAGCAAATGAAAAAAAGAAGAGAATACACCATCACTGATGCTGGTGCTATAGGACAATGGAGGGTAACCCCAACAACAGCAACAACAATAATAACATTAACGTAATCAATAACAGAACAACAATTACAAAACAAAGAGGAAAATGTCAAAGCACACGATTATCAGCTCTCGGTCATGATTTGAATTTGGGTTCATGTAAAAAGAGCAAAAAACTGCAATGAGAATACCTATAGACATACTAACGCAAATAAAGGGTGATTTGTTAAGAGCTTGATAACTTTTTTTAAAAAAAAAACGCATAAAATTTGCAAAATCTCATCGGTTCTTTATTTGAAACGTTAGATTGGTCCATGACATTTACTTTTTGAAGATAATTTCATTTAAATGTTGACCGCGGCTGCGTCTTAGGTGGTCCATTCGGAAAGTCCAATTTTGGGCAACTTTTTGGAGCATTTCGGCCGGAATAGCCCGAATTTCTTCGGAAATGTTGTCTTCCAAAGCTGGAATAGTTGCTGGCTTATTTCTGTAGACTTTAGACTTGACGTAGCCCCACAAAAAATAGTCTAAAGGCGTCAAATCGCATGATCTTGGTGGCCAACTTACCGGTCCATTTCTTGAGATGAATTGTTCTCCGAAGTTTTCCCTCAAAATGGCCATAGAATCGCGAGCTGTGTGGCATGTAGCGCCATCTTGTTGAAACCACATGTCAACCAAGTTCAGTTCTTCCATTTTTGGCAACAAAAAGTTTGTTAGCATCGAACGATAGCGATCGCCATTCACCGTAACGTTGCGTCCAACAGCATCTTTGAAAAAATACGGTCCAATGATTCCACCAGCGTACAAACCACACCAAACAGTGCATTTTTCGGGATGCATGGGCAGTTCTTGAACGGCTTCTGGTTGCTCTTCACTCCAAATGCGGCAATTTTGCTTATTTACGTAGCCATTCAACCAGAAATGAGCCTCATCGCTGAACAAAATTTGTAGATAAAAAAGCGGATTTTCTGCCAACTTTTCTAGGGCCCATTCACTGAAAATTCGACGTTGTGGCTCGTTAGTAAGTCTATTCATGATGAAATGTCAAAGCATACTGAGCATCTTTCTCTTTGACACCATGTCTGAAATCCCACGTGATCTGTCAAATACTAATGCATGAAAATCCTAACCTCAAAAGAATCACCCTTTACATATACTTAGGTTATGGGGGAGGGGAGGGAGTGAATAATACTTGTATACCAAACTGTGTGTATATGAATGGGAGAGATTTTGTTTTTGTATGATTTCCAGAGTGTTTTTTCTTGGTGTTGTTTGGTAAAGCGGAGAGGAAAAACGAAAAACCAGGGCACACGACAAAATCATAGCGTTATTCAACAAGACCAAAGAGAGAGTGAGTAAATGTGTGAAAGAGAGAAAGCCAGCTTTTCTGAAAACAGAAAGAGCAAGATTATATCACTAGTAAATGTAGCAGTAGTAGCTGCAATGGTATATCAAGGGGGGCCTTTGCATGTAAATATGGAAGCCATTATGGTTATTAGATTTTTCGGGGAGCAAACAAGTCGTTATTTTTTTTGTGTGAAAGCAAAGAGAGTGGGGAAGAGTATCCATTATATTTCTTGGTACTGCTCTTTTGTGGCTGGGCTTTAAAGAGCAGCAGCGATGGTTGACATATAGCAACGATGCTGAGGAGCAGCATTGCAATGGCTGGCAACAAACACTAAAAACCCCAATCCTCTGCCATCAAGAAGGACGAATCAAAGCAACTACCAGAAGATTTTAGTAGAATATTCGCTCGGCTTTGTTGTCATTGTTGTTGTGTTTGCTACATATGTGAGTGGTTCAAGTGGGTGGTGGTGTTTTGCCAGTCTGATGCTGCCACAAGAAAATCGTTGATGGTATGCAGAGGATTTTTTGCTATCTTCATCTTATGGATGATTCTAATGCTATATCAAAATCTATGATTCTCTTGTAGGGTTGCCATATATGAAGGGAAATTTGGAAATAGAATTTTGTTGAAGTCCCAATTAACAAACTTAATAATGACTACACGCAGAGAAGAAACATGATTGTCACAATCATTAGTTTAGTTTAGTTTTACGGAAAATGTTCGACGAATGTAATGTTGTTGTTTAAAAATTTTGAATTTCAAAAGAAGAAATAGAAAACAAATATTTTTTGTATTTAGGGTGGAATTACAAACCATGCAGTCATGCGTGCGTACGTTATATTGAAATTGACGAACAATTAAAGAGTTAAAGATAGAAATAAAATTTTGCAAAAATTTTCTATAGAAATAAAATTTTGCAAAAATTTTCTATAGAAATAAAATTTTGACAAAATTTTCTATGGAAATACATTTTCTACAAAAATGTGATGCAAAGTTCAATTTTTTTAAATTTGGTAAATTTTTTGGTAATATTTTCTTCAAATTTTGGTTTATTATTTTTGGCCCGAGTGTCAACCGTGTATGTAATTCCACCTGTAGGAACACTAAATTTAAGCAAATTAATTTTTATCGTGTCCTATTGAAAACTGGGAGATAGCTACATAATTTTATGTCGTATACATTTTGGTTTAATTTATTGAGGAAATTTAAATTAAAATTTAATTGAATTGATAATATTGTAATTGATGACAAAAAATATTTTTTTTACTAGTCGTAGTGTAGAGTCCATAAAAAGATACGCAATGTTTACACAAATAATTTTTTTTAATTCAATCACGAAATTAGTTGTTCCAATTAATTTTTTAATTGAAATGTCTTCAATCACGAAAATGATAGTAACACAGTTTTAATTGGACATTAAAAAAACAATACTTGATTAAAAAATTAATTGATTTGAAAATTTCAATTAATTTTTTAATATTTATACCCACCACCATAGAATGGTGACGGTATATATATTCTTGATCAGGGAGAAATTCTAAGACCATAAAACGATGTCCGTCTGTCTGTCTGTTATAATCACGCTACAGTCTTCAATAATGAAGCAATCGTGCCGAAATTTTGCACAAACTCGTCTTTTGTATGCAGGCAGGTCAAGTTCGAAGATGGACTATATCGGTCCAGGTTTTGATATAGTCCCCATATAAACCGACCTCCCGATTTGGGGTCTTGGGCTTATAGAAATCGTAGTTTTTATCCAATTTGCCTGAAATTTGAAATCTAGAGGTATTTTATGACCATAAAGAGGTGTGCCAAAAATGGTGAGTATCGGTCCATGTTTTGGTATAGCCTCCATATAGACCGATCTCCCGATTTTACTTCTTGGGCTTATAGAAACAGCAGTTTTTATTCAATTTACCTGAAATTGGAAATCTAGAGGTATTGTAGGACCAAAAATTCGTGTGCCAAAAATTGTGAGTATCGGTCTATATTTTGGTATATTCCCCATATAGACCGATCTCCCGATTTTACTTCTTGGGCTTATAGAAACCGCAGTTTTTAGCCAATTTGCCTGAAATTGGAAATCTAGAGGTACTTTAGAACTGTAAAGAGGTGTGTCAAAAATGGTGAGCATCGGTCCATGTTTTGGTATAGTCCCCATATAAACCAACCTCCCGATTTGGGGTCTTGGGCTTATAGAAATCGTAATTTTTATCCAATTTGTCTGAAATTGAAAATCTAGAGGTACTTGAGGACCATCAAAAGGTGTGCCGAAAATGGTCCGTATCGTTCCATGTTTTGGTATAGCCCCCATATAGACCGATCTCCCGATTTTACATCTTGGGTTTATAGAATTCGTAGTTTATATACAATTTGCTGAAATTGGAAATTCATAGGTATTTTAGGACCATAAAGAGGTGTGCCACAAATGGAGAGTATCGGTCCATATTTTGGTATAGCCCCCATATAGACCGATATCCCGATTTTATTTCTTGGGTTTCTAGAATCCGAAGTTTTTATTCAATTTGCCTGAAATTGGAAATCTTGAGGTATTTTCGGGCCATAAAGAGGTGTGCCGAAAACGGTGAGTATAGGTCCATATTTTAGTAAAGCCTACATAAGAACGATCTCCCGATTTAACTCCTTGGGTTTCTAGAAATCGTAGTTTTTATCCGATTTGCCTGAAATTGTAAATATTCTGGTATTTTAGGCTCACAAAATCGTGTATCGGATTAAGTTTCTATCGGTCCATTTGGTAATGCCTCCACATAGACCGACTTCACTTCTTGAGGGTATAGAAGGCGCACTGATCATGGAAATTGTTTGAAACTCAATGTAGAATTTCCAGATTTTACTTCTCGGGTGAAAATCTACAGATTTAAGATTTCAAATCAAGACGTTATTTTATAATTTTCTTGCACACTTACAAGAGATGTGATTCCTCTAAAACTCAAACAAAAATGGTTCTTATAAATCCAGAATCTGATATATAGATTTCATAGGTGAAATCTTTAAATTTATCTTCGGGAAGTGTTCTCAAGTCCTCAAGCCCTCCTGTAATTTCAAAGGAAACCCTAATATTTGGTTCATGGTAGTGGGTATTTAAGATTCGGCCCGGCCGAACTTACTGATGTATATACTTGTTTAATTGATTTTTAATTGATTCAATTAAAAATTTAATTGATGTTGATTGTAAAACACAATTAATTTCTTGAATTAAAAATGTAACTATTTTCAATTATTTTCTTATATGACTTTGTGTTTTTAATTTGATTAAAAAATTGATTGTTTGAAATAAATTTTTATTTAAAAATTAAAAAAAATCATCACATTTTTAACTGACTTAGTCTTCCGAGTTTGATTAAAAAGTTTATTGTATTGTTTAATTAAAAAATTTAAAATTTTCAATCATTGACTTAATGTTTCTATCTTGATTAAAAAGTTAATTGTATCAATTAGTTTATTAGTTGAAAAAAATTTCAACTTCAATCAACATTTTAATTGGAAATATTTTGGTGTTTCGTACCGGTATTTTGTGTTTGATACCCATAAGTGTATGATATTGCCCTCTTATAAAAAACTCAATTAATTCCGGTAATATGGATAAAAGTCTAGAGAGTTTAGATTTCAAACCATTTGAAAGGCATTAATTTATCCGATTTTTTTAAGGATTTAATTTAATACTGTTAATTAATTTGTCTTCAAGTGATTTAAATCTAATCATAAAACAACATCTTTGACCGGTGAGTACAATGTTATTTATATTTGTGCTTTACATCTCTCTCTCTCTCTGTGAAATATGACATTGACCAAAAAATAAACGAAATTTAATGAAATGGCAACTCTGTCTATAACTGTCATTGCTGATGCTGTTTTTAAGAGTTCTTTGCTGTTTTGTGTCATTGTTGTGTGGGTGGGATGGCTTTGGCCATGGCTCTGGGCTGAATGGTATAATGATGATGGTGCTGCTGAGCCAACTGGGCCACGATGGTTGGTGGTTGATGATGATGGCCCCGTAAATGGTGTCCTTTTTAAGTACATAGCTGTCAGACAGACGCCTATACATACACACACACACGCAAATTAAAATATGAATCACTATATCTTTGATGCTCAGTGCTTTTCGAAAGCAACAACAACAACGTTGAAAATCACTGGCAGCGAGGGAGTAGGCAGAGAGTAATGTAGAGATAAATAAAGGCAAAATAAAACAACATCAACATCGCTGCTGATACTGATGATGAGTCTGATGACGACAACTTTACTTGTGCCGTGCTCTTTGCTCATTCCTGATTGCGGGTTAACATAAATTGAAAAACACACACACACAGATATACATTGTAATATATTGTGTGTGTGTGTATGTTGGTTAAGGGTTGGTTATCAAATCGTTTTGATTGTTGTTGTTGGTGTTGCCATGAAAAAGCCCAACAACAATAACAACAATATTGAAATCCTTAGCTACAATAGCAACAACCAAAAGCTTGTCTCATGGAATTGTTATAGTAAGGCCTGGTTCGTTGGTTGGCTGGTTGGTTGTTGGCTGCTTGGTGTGTTCTGTGATGTTGTGATAAATCTCAGATCGTATATCGAAACGTTAACATAGCGGATTCACATTTAACCTGTCGCTCGGTAGCTCACCATCATCGTGTACGTCCTGCATTTGCTAGCTGGCTGGCATTCTGCATAGAAATGTGAAAAAGAGAGGTGGACCATATTGGAAATACAAATACTGACACGCCAGACTCTATCCTGTGCTGTGCTACACACTAATGAAAAATAAATTCAAAAATTAAAAATTGAAGTGAATTATCCTCTCGGTCTTACCAAACAGCAATAACACCAACAACCAGCCACCACAATTAATCACTTTCGAATTAATCCTTCGCCAGCAGAGTTCTATTGCGGCAGATGCTGTTCGAATGTTCGAAGACTTACTCATACAAATGGATGGTGTTTATTTAAAGTGAAAATTTGATACAAAAACCCACATTTAAGTGATGAAAAGAAAATTTTATCAAAATTAAAAATAAAATAAAATGAAATGAAAAAATTGCAAAATTTTCAAAGTTTAAATTTAAAGTGAATTTAGAACAAAAAAAATAATTTAAAAAAAAATATATATTATACAAAAAATAAAATAAAATAAAATTATCCTTAAACATTGGATATTTGAAAATTCTATCCATTGGTGAACTAACATGAATAAAGAAGAATCTGTGGCATTATCACGTCCATTAGCTCAAGGTAAATAGAATGCAAATAGGCATTTAAAAGAAAAATCATGCCGACGGCATTATGTCTTGGCTTGTGTTCGTGAAAATTTTATTACTGTTCGAACATTTTTTAAACTGTTGGAAAATTATTTCAAATCCCAAATTTAAATTGGGTTAGTGTAGTAGGGAGCTATAGTGGTGCAATTTAAACAATTTTATTGTGCAAGTCGGAAGGTATGTGCCGGATCTTTATCATAGAGAAAGAACCGACACCCATCTTTTTTTCTTCGCCACTTTTTCTACAAAACTGCGTCTATTTAGCCCATTAATTTACCTTTTTAAATCGATATACAGTGAAACCTCAAGAATTGGAAGTGGAGCCATTTTTTTTATCTTTTTAAATCGACCGGGAAACCTCTAGAAGTGGACAGCCACGACCTATATTTTGTCTCTACACTCAAAAAAAGTGAACTCTTTATTTCACTAAAGCCAATTTAACTTTGTTCGTGTTCATTTAACTTAGTTCATGGAATTATTATATATGGAGAAAATTTCGTTTACTCTAATAACTTTTTGTGTACGCTAGTTAAATGAACTAAAAAATGGGAAAAAATTATACACAAATGAAGAAAATGAAAGATTTACGAAATTCGTACTTCTCACCAAATAATTCATTATTTCTTTAAATTTGTAAATTTTACTACAAATTCGTCCATCATGAACTTCGTATATCACTAAAGACTTTCGTGCAATTTTGAACTCCAATTTTTTCTCTCAAACTACAAAACTTCCTTTAATAACGGCCATTTTCATGTAGCTCCGTTAGGCTTTAACTGCCAGTTAACAGAAAGTAAATTGCAAATATCTTCTCTCCGGTTAACTTTAACAGAAAAATTTTCGTCAGTTAAGTTCCTAACTGGCCTATGGAATATAAAGGCAAGATGACAGCTTCGTCCATAATACGATTTAAGAGTTGGTTAGTTAACGAAACACTAACGGAGCTTTATGAAAATGGGGGTAAGTGGAAAAAAAAAATAATTATGTCTAATAAATTTTATTGAATTTGTCGAAGAATATTTACTTATTTTTGTGATATCGGCGTGATGTCAGCGTTTGTAATACTGTTTAGTTAAAATTTTCTAAAAATATTAAACATTTTCTAAAATTAACTAAATGTTTTCTTTTCGGTGGGTTCACTGTTTTTTCAGTGTATGTGGAAGGTGTCCATTTAAGAGAGGTTAATTTTAATGCAAAAATATATCTAGCGTCTCACGAAAATTGTCCTCTTTTGAGTAGTGTCCGAGTGTCCAAGCTTGAGAGGTTTCACTGTCCATGGTCCAACAATTATTCATTTATCCAATAACAAAATAATTGCTTCAATAATTTCTGCGTTAGAATTTTAGTTTTATTAAAAAATGCAATTTATTCAACCCATTTTCAGCTAAATATTTTAGCATTTTAAAATGGAATATTTTTTCAAAATTTAATTGAAAAAAATTTTAGTGATATTTTTTTCCTGTGAAATCGGTCCTCATGACGGTGACGACCTCCTTCCTCATTTATGCCAAGACTGAGTTTTTTATACCTTGCGCCACACTGTGGCACAGGGTACACGCAAAAAATAATTCTTTCCTCCTAAACGAAGTTTTAGACAAACAAAGTTCGATTCTTATTTGCTTTTCGTTGAAAGGAAGTGTATTTGGAAGAAAAGTATATACTTTTTGTGATAAACGTTTATTCTTTTCCAGTATGTAAAAACAATTTCATAAAGACTACCACAAACAAATTTTTTGCATTTTCCCTCACATCTTTCTCACTTCCACGAAGTTTTTTAGTTATTAGCACCTTTTTCTCTAATACAAACAATGTAGAAGAAATTATACGATTTTATAAATTTAATTTTTTTTACCTTTGGCCTGGACGGAGAATCGAACCGCGGACCATGCAATTTTTAAGCCAACACACTATCCACTGAGCTACGTAGCCGTTATTGTTATCAATAGACAATTACCCATTTAAGTTATATTTATATAGCATAGCTTGCTGCGTCCACGAGCCGATTAAACAAAGTTTATGTAATAGAAAAATACATTTAGTTGGGCACCGTGGAGCAGTGGTTGCTACGTCTGACTTTCATGCCAAGGTTCTTGGGTTCGATCCCTGCTTCGACCAAAGTTTTTTTTTGTTTACATACACTCAAAAAAAAAGTGAACTCTCTATTTCACTAAAGCCATATTAACTTTATATCAGTTCATAGAATCATTATGTTTAGAAAAAGTTTATTTTAGTCAAATAATTTTTTGCGTATGTTAGTTAAATGAACTAAAAAACGGGAAAAGGTTATACACAAATAAAGCATAAAGATTTCCTAATTTCGTATTTCTTACAAAATAGTTCATTATTGCTTTAAATTTGTAAATTTTACCAAAAATGTGTCCATCGTGAACTTCGTATGTCACTAAAGACATTCTTGCAATTTTGAACTCCAAGATTTCTCTTAAAACTACAAAATTTTCCTTAACTACTGAAAAAATTTAGTTATGTCTAATAAATTTTCTTGAATTTGTCGAAAAATATTTACTTATTTTTGCCATATCGGAGTGATGCCAGCGCTTGTAATACCGTTTAGTTAAAATTTACTAAAAAAGTTCCAAATTTTCTAAAATTAATCGAAAGTTATCTTTCCTGGTGGGTTCACTGTTTTTTCAGTGTATATTCCAGATAAAGGGTGATACGGTCAAAATTTGGTCAATATAAACTTGACGTATTTCTTTCAATTTTGCATTTAAAAAACCTGAACACCCCTCATTTTGAAGGTGTGTGTGTGTAGAATGTTGCTCCTATTTTGATTTTGGAATTCACTCTTCAGTTGTCAAAATGCCGCCCAAGCAAGAAGAGCAGCGTATCAAAATTTTGCTCGCGCATCGCGAAAATCCGAGCTACTCGCACGCAAAGCTGGCAAAATCGCTAAAAGTTGCCAAATCAACCGTTACTAATGTAATTAAAGTGTTTGGGGAACGTTTGTCGACAGCCAGGAAGTCTGGATCGGGGGGAAATCGAAAACCGGAAGCCGCTGACACGACAAAGAGAGTTGCCGCTAGTTTCAAGCGAAACCCTAACCTCTCTCTCCGAGATGCCGCAAATAAGCTGGGTGTATCGTCTACAACCGTGCATCGAGCCAAAAAACGAGCCGGACTATCGACTTACAAGAAGATAGTGACTCCAAATCGCGATGATAAACAAAATACGACGGCCAAAGCGCGATCCCGGAGGCTGTACACGACGATGCTGACGAAGTTTGACTGCGTGGTAATGGACAACGAAACCTACGTCAAAGCCGACTACAACCAGCTTCCGGGACAGGAGTTTTATACGGCAAAAGGAAGGGGAAAGGTAGCAGATATTTTCGAGCACATAAAACTGTCAAAGTTCGCAAAGAAATATCTGGTTTGGCAAGCCATCTGTACCTGTGGCTTGAAAAGCAGCATTTTCATAGCTTCCGGGACTGTCAACCAAGAAATTTACGTGAAAGAGTGTTTGAATAAACGTCTGCTGCCTTTCCTGAAGAAACACGGTTGTTCCGTACTGTTTTGGCCGGATTTGGCATCTTGCCATTACGGTAAAAAGGCCATGGAGTGGTATGCCGCCAACAACGTGCAGGTGGTTCCCAAGGACAAGAACCCTCCCAACACGCCAGAGCTCCGCCCAATTGAGAAATACTGGGCTATTGTCAAGCGGAACCTAAAGAAGACCAAAAAAACTGCTAAGGACGAGCAGCAGTTCAAGGCAAACTGGCTTTCTGCGGCGAAGAAGGTGGACAAGGTGGCTGTACAAAATCTGATGGCAGGTGTCAAGCGTGAGGCCCGGCAATTCGGATTTGGAAAAGCGAAAGCCTAACTGAATATTTTTCCTGAATTTTATACTAATTGTACTTGAAAAAGAAATTTAATTTGATTTTTTAAATAAACGATTTCACCGATTTACACGCGTTTTCCCTTGACCAAATTTTGACCGTATCACCCTTTAGTACACCAAATAAGGAGACGTTTTAAGCTTTTATCGACCTTTTTGGTCAAGTAGTATATGTTTTCTTCTCATCCCAAAATTCGGCAATTTTTAAGAAAGAAAAAAATTTAAAAATTCTTCCTTCTCCGAAAAACTTTCAATTTTCGTGTGTTTTGTTTTTTCTATTACATAAGAAGAAAATTATAAAGGTATCTCAAATACATTTCCAACGATATATTAAATTTATACCGTGCAATGGTCTATAGCCTCCATACCTAAATCTGATTATGACCAAATTTGGCTTGATAATACTATTAAATATATGTTATTCTTGTGCAAATATATTCTTGAAGCAAATCAAAATAAAATCCTGGCTTCTGTGGCAATATATGCACATATCGGGCGTAAGACATATAAGGGAGCTATATTCATATCTGTACCGTTTTCAACTAAATTCGGTATGCGTAGCAAGAATGTAAATTCTACTATCTGTGCAAAATTTCAAGTATATACACCCTAAAAAAAATCGGGTCTTTAACATATGTTCCAAACATATTTTGCAGGAAGCACATATATTATTGGATACGGCCGAAACATTAATATGTTTGTTTTATGTGAACATATTATATGTTTGGAAGCATTTTGAGCCCAAAAATATTATATGCTTGGAAGAACTTTTCCCAAAGACGATTGTGCTCATTGCTTAACATACTCGTAATTTTCACTTCCACGAAATATTTTAGTTCTTGGCACCTTTTTCTGTAATACAAATAATGTTGAAGAAATTATTCACTTTTATAATTTTTTTTTAATTTTACCTTTCGCCTGCACGGAGAATCGAACCGAGGACCATACAGTTTGTAAGCCAACACACTATCCACTGGACTACGTAGCTGTTATAGTCACCAGTAGATAATTATCGTTATAAGTTACATTTATATAGCATAGTTTGCAGCGCCGACGAGCCCATGCAAACATGACATTATTTAACAGAAACATACATTTGTTTGCCATGTGGAGCAGTGTTTAGCATGTCTGCCTAGCATGCAAAGGGTCGTGGGTTCAATCCCTGCTCCGACCGAACACTTTTTGTTTTATTTCAAAAATAACAATTTTGTAACAAAAAACTGTTTTTGGTACAAAACTTTAAAATTTGAAAGGAATTCAAAAACTCTAACAAAAGAAGAACGTGGAGACGAGTATAAACATATATAAATAATTTTATAATATAAACATAAATTTATTTAGGCGTGAAGAGTTTTTTTAATAGCATTTAACACCATCGCTCTAAAATGCCTTTTATTTTTCTTTAATAATTCATTTTAAAGAAAATAAACTTTTTAAATTGTTTTAGCTGCAAAACTCGAATTTAATGTCCGCTTTTATATTTGAAGGTGTCCGTCAACTCCTCGTGGACTACTTATTAATAAAGAGGAACTAAACTTTGTTTTTATACAGTTTACTGTGTAATTTTTCACTATTTCCTCCTTATTTCAGTTTACTGTCCCAACTCTAAAAAGAGTATAGTGCCCTTTCGTTATTTTTATGAAGACCCCTGATTTCTTTTAACGAACCAAGAAAAAAAATTGTGCCCATAATGCCAAAATGATAAACAAAACACATGTCCACACATACATAAAATGCTGCTCTCAAGGCGAAAACATATGCGTGGTTCCAAAAACGTGATTTGGAACCACTGATTAGGTGGCTTCATTCTCTGCTCAGCAGATATGAATAAAATGTAAATAAAGATTGGTTGTACAATTTATCTCAAAGCGGTTCGGATACTTTTGTTTCATATTATAATGGATAACTGACAAACGCCGAGTAGACATATCTGAGTCAAGCTGTGTGTTCGCCACCGTCGGATTCATTCTCTGTTCGTGCAGCGTGTGACGGCTTTGTCGGCAGTTTGAAGGCCATAAGGTAGTCAATTTTAAATAAATTATGGCAGATTCAAAAACTTTGTTATTTCCAACATTTTTACTTTTGAACAATAAAATAAAAATAAAACAAGTATATACAGCAGTAAGTTCGGCCGGGCCGAATCTTAAATACCCACCACCATGAACCATATATTAGGGTTTCCTTTGAAATTTCAGGAGGGCTTGGGGACTTGAGGACACAACCCGAAGATAAATTTAAAGATTTCACCTAGGTTAGGTTAGGTTAGGTTATGTGGCAGCCCGATGTATCAGGCTCACTTAGACTATTCAGTCCATTGTGATACCACAGTGGTGAACTTCTCTCTTATCACTGAGTGATGCCCGATTCCATGTTAAGCTCAATGACAAGGGACCTCCTTTTTATAGCCGAGTCCGAACGGCGTTCCACATTCCAGTGGAACCACTTAGAGAAGCTTTGAAACCCTCAGAAATGACACCAGCATTACTGAGGTGGGATAATCCACCGCTGAAAAACTTTTTGGTGTTCGGTCGTAGCAGGAATCGAACCCACGACCTTGTGTATGCAAGGCGGGCATGCTAACCATTGCACCACGGTGGCACGGATTTCACCTATGAGGACTATATCAGATTCTGGATTTATAAGAACCATTTTTGTTTGAGGTTTAGAGGAATCATTAACATCTCTTGAAAGTGTGCAAGAAAATTATAAAATAACGTCTTGATTTGAAATCTTAAATCTGTAGAAGTAAAATCTGGAAATTTTACATTGAGTTTCAAGCAATTTTCATGATCAGTGCGCCTTCTACACCCTCAAGAAGTGAAGTCGGTCTATATGGAGGCATTACCAAATGGACCGATAAAAACTTAATCCGATACACGTTTTTGTGAGCCTAGAATACCAGAATATTTACAATTTCAGGCATATCAGATAAAAACTACGGTTTCTAGAAACCCAAGGAGTTAAATCGGGAGATCGTTCTTATGGGGGCTATACTAAAATATGGACCGATACCCACCATTTTCGGCACACCTCTTTGTGACCCGAAAATACCTCTAGATTTCCAATTTCAGGCAAATAGGATAAAAACTTCGGATTCTAGAAGCCCAAGAAGTAAAATTGGGAAATCGGTCTATATGGGGGCTATACCAAAATATGGATCGATACTCACCATTTTCGGCACACCTCTTTATGGTCCTAAAATACCTCTAGATTTCCAATTTCAGACAAATTGGATAAAAAATACGGTTTCTATAAGCCCAAGACCCCAAATCGGGAGATCGGTCTATATGGGGGCTATCCCAAAATATGGACCGATACTCACAATTTTTGGCACACGTATTTGTGGTCCTACAATACCTCTAGATTTCCAATTTCAGATAAATTGAATAAAAACTGCGGTTTCTATAAGCCCAAGAAGTAAAATCGGGAGATCGGTCTATATGGGGGCTATACCAAAATATGGACCGATACTCACAATTTTTGGCACACGTATTTGTGGTCCTACAATACCTCTAGATTTCCAATTTCAGGTAAATTGAATAAAAACTGCGGTTTCTATAAGCCCAAGAAGTAAAATCGGGAGATCGGTCTATATAGGGGCTATACCAAAATATGGACCGATACTCACAATTTTTGGCACACGTATTTGTGGTCCTACAATACCTCTAGATTTCCAATTTCAGGTAAATTGAATAAAAACTGCGTTTTCTATAAGCCCAAGAAGTAAAATCGGGAGATCGGTCTATATGGGGGCTATACCAAAATATGGACCGATACTCACAATTTTTGGCACATGTATTTGTGGTCCTACAATACCTCTAGATTTCAAATTTCAGGTAAATTGAATAAAAACTTCGGTTTCTATAAGCCCTAGAAGTAAAATCGGGAGATCGGTCTATATGGGGGCTATACCAAAACGTGGACCGATACTCACCATTTTTGGCACATCTCTTTATGGTCATAAAATACCTCCAGATTTCAAATTTCAGGCAAATTGGATAAAAACTACGATTTCTATAAGCCCAAGACCCCAAATCGGGAGGTCGGTTTATATGGGGACTATATCAAAACCTGGACCGATATAGCCCATCTTCGAACTTGACCTGCCTGCAGACAAAAGACGAGCTTGTGCAAAATTTCAGCTCGATTGCTTCATTATTGAAGACTGTAGCGTGATTACAACAGACAGACAGACAGACAGACAGACAGACAGACGGACAGACGGACATCGTTATATCGTCTTAGAATTTCTCCCTGATCAAGAATATATATACTTTATATAGTCGGAAATCGATATTTCGATGCGTTACAAACGGAATGACAAACTTATTATACCCCCGTCACCATTCTATGGTGGTGGGTATAAAAATAGCGCTTAGAATCTTTGAATATGATGCTGGCAACCAAATTTATTCTTTGGCATGTATATTCCACAATGTTTCCGGATATTCACACTGTATGTATAGCTCTGGATGGCCTTTTTTTGAATTTACTGATTTAAACAAAAATATTGCAATTATTTTGATTTGTAGAATATATGTTTAAATTCAATAAATATAATATTTTAATGGAAACCGATTTGGTGATACTTCATAGGCTCTTAATCGAGATTTGAAAAGAGCACGTGACATAACTTAACAACATAGTCTGTGAGCTCTAAGAGATAGAGAATATTATTCTCATGAGACTTCATGAACGAGACTCTCTCTTTAGTATGCAACCAAATAAAATTAAATCTCTCTCAATGACTCAAATAAACATGGACCTTCTAAATAACCCAAAACACAAACAAAAGGGTTACATTAAATATTTAAAATGTGTTGCCAATGTATTGTATTTCCCCCACCCACCCCCCTCCCCACATAGAAAAGATTGAGGAAAATCTATAAGAAAAAAAAAAAAAGAAAACTGATATATTATTATAATGTCATTAGCCAACAGTCAGTCATCTAATTGAATTAAAATTTGACTCAATCAACATCCTTAATATTCATATCACAAAACAAACTGCAAATCGGTTTAGACGGAAATTATGTTAACACTTGTTATAAGCGTATCCGTATCCGCATCCGTATCCCGATCCCATTTTCCCCCGTCACGTTAAAGTAAAGCCTTTGTGAGATTGTGAAAAGGGTGAGTTCGTTGGGAAGGGGGTTTTTTATGAATGTCTATGAACAATAACAATATTGGATATGGAGAAGGATACATTGCCTTTTTCCAGACTCTCTGGTTCATACTTTATCATAAGTTGAAAAAATTAACTTATGAAAATTCAAACATATGACGTTAATCCCGGTGGTATTAAACCGCAGTTGGTGTTTTCTATAGCCACCCAAAGAAATTTTTGTCAAAAAAACCATCATCCATTCAAGAAGATGGAATGGAAGCGGCACAAGTGGCAAAACAAAACTAATGATGGAATGAATGACTGGCTGGTAGCACTAGTCACATATCCTTGCCACTCTATGACCAAGGAAAAATATTTTTTCTTTTCAATTCATCAGGGGTTAAGTGGGTATGGGGTATAGATGGTGTGCGTGTGTGTGTGTGATCAGATTTGAGGAAGCATTGCATATTGCACACAGCCATCAAATTAGGGTGTGATGTGAAAACAATTACCCTCTGTGCAATGTCCTTGTCCTTTGTTGTCCCCCTTGGGTAAAATTTGTTTGTTTGCAGATTTCCTATGTAATATGATGGTCTTAATGTTGTCCTAATTGAATGTGTAAATATATGCGAAGAGACCGAGACAAATTGATTGATAAATGTAACCAGTCTGTATGGTGTGTGACAACAAATCGTAACACCAATTCTGAGGGGTTGTGAGACCTAGGCGACTGCAATGAATCGCTACATTAAAAATTGGAATTTATCAATTAATTGTTAAAGTTAAGTGTTTGTGATGAGGTTACAGATAATTGCATTTGTAAAGGGCGGTCAATTCATATGATTTTTATGTATATACAGAGTGGCTGATATGTCCCTACGGGAAATTGGTGCAAATTGCTACTGACGGACATATCACAGGACTGGTACCGGTGTTCCAGTTTGTCGAAATTTTAAAATAGTCATAATTTATTGATTTCCTTACTCGCTTGAAAATAAAATCTTATTTGATATACATATTTAGTGAAATACGATTATCAGAATAATCTATTGTTCAGCATAGTTCCAAAATTTTTTACTTCTGATGCAATTCGTGCCAAAAAGATACCCAATAGTTTGTCCAAGGACGTGTCCTTTGGAATGAGTCCAAGACGTGTCCTAAAGTGTAAATTTACCCCGTATATGACAAACTCATGTTAATGTGACCGGTCCCTTCCATACGTTTTGACCAGAACTGGGACTGGTCCATACACACCAGGGACTAGTCCTGTACCGGTCCCGTGGATGATCCATTTCCCGTAGGGGTATTACAACTAAATTCAGGTTGAAAAATAAATTTTATTTCTATAGATAATTTTGTAAACTTTTTTTCTATAGAAAATTTTGCCAAAGCTATATTTCTATAGAAAATTTTGTCAAAATTTAATTTCTATAGAAAATTCTGTCAAAATTTTATTTCTATAGAAAATGTTTTCAAAATGTTATTTCTATAGAAAATGTTTTCAAAATTTTATTTCTATAGAAAATTTTTTCAAAATTTTATTTCTATAGAATATTTTTTAAAAATTTTATTTCTATTAAAAATTTAGCAAACATTTTATTTCTAAAGAAAATTTTGTCAAAATTTTATTTCTATAGAAAATTTGATAAAATTTTATTTCTACAGAAAATTTTGGCAAAATTTTATTTCTATAGAAAATTTTATCAAAATTTTATTTCTATTAAAAATTTAGCAAAATTTTATTTCTAAAGAAAATTTTGTCAAAATTGTATTTCTGTAGAAATTTTTGCCAAAATTTTATTTTTATACAAAACTGTGTCAAAATTTTATTTTTATAGAAAATTTTTTCAAAATTTTATTTCTATTAAAAATTTAGCAAATAAAGAAAATTTTATCAAAATTTTATTTCTATAGAAAATTTTATCAAAATTTTATTTGTATAGAAAATTTTGTCAAAATTTCATTTCTATAGAAAATTTTGTCAAAATTTAATTTCTAGAGAAAATTTTGTCAAAATTTTATTTCTATAGAAAATTTTATCAAAATTTTATTTCTATAGAAAATCTTGTCAACATTTTATTTCTATAGAAAATTTTGCCAAAATT
Organism: Haematobia irritans; assembly: GCF_050003625.1. Classification (NCBI taxonomy): domain Eukaryota; kingdom Metazoa; phylum Arthropoda; class Insecta; order Diptera; family Muscidae; genus Haematobia; species Haematobia irritans. The sequence continues at coordinate 157,029,122 of NC_134401.1, read as the reverse complement.
TTATTTCTAAGGGAAATTTTGTCAAGATTTTATTTCTATAGAAAATTTCGCAAGATTTTATTTCTAAGGGAAATTGTGTCAAAATTTTATTTCTATAGAAAATTGTGTCAAGATTTCATTTTTATCGAAATTTTTGTCAGAATTTTATTTCTATAAAAAATTTTGTCAAAATTTTATTTTTATACAAAATTGTGTCAAAACTCTATTTCTACAGAAATGACCAAATTTTATTTCTATAGAACATTTTGTCAAAATTTCATTTTTATAGAAAATTTTGTCAAAATTTTATTTCTATAGAAGATTTTGTCAAAATTTTATTTCAAATTGTCAAAATTTTGTCAAAATTTTATTTCTATAGAACATTTTTTCAAAATTGTATTTCCATAGAAAATTGTGTTAACATTTTATTTCTATAGAAAATTGTGTCAAGATTTTATTTCTATAGAAAATTGTGTCAAAATTTTATTTCTATAGAAAATTGTGTCAAAATTTTATTTCTATAGAAAATTGTGTCAAAATTTTATTTCCATAGAAAATTGTGTCAAAATTTTATTTTTATACAAAATTGTATCAAAACTCTATTTCTACAGAAAATGACCAAATTTTAATTTAAAGAAAATTTTGTCAAAATTTCATTTCTATAGAAAATTCTTTCAAAATTTTATTTCTATAGAACATTTTGTCAAAATTGAATTTCTATAGAAAATTTTGTCAAAATTTTATTTCTATAGAAAATTTTGTCAAAATTATATTTCTATAGAAAATTTTGTCAAAATTTTATTTCTATAGAATATTTTGTCAAAATTTTATTTCTATAGAAAATTTTGTCAACATTTTATTTCTATAGAAAATTTTGTCCTAATTTTATTTCTATAGAAAATTTTGTCCAAATTTTATTTCTATAGAAAATTTTGTCCAAATTTTATTTCTATAGAAAATTTTGTCAAAATTTTATTTCTATAGAAAATTTTTGTCAAAATTTTATTTCTACAGAAAATTGTGTCAAATATTTAATTTCTATAGAAAATTTTGTCAATATTTTATTTCCATAGAAAATTTTGTCAAAATTTCATTTTTATAGAAAATTTTGTCAAAATTCTATTTCTACAGAAAATTTTGGCAAAATTTTATTTCTTTTTAAAACTTTGTCAAAATTTTATTTCTATATGTAATTTGCCATACTTGTATTTCTATAGAAAATTTTGGCAAAATTTGATTTCTATAGAAAATTTTATCAAAATTTTATTTCTATAGAAAATTTTGCCAAAATTTTATTTCTAAGGGATATTTTGTCAAGATTTTATTTCTAAAGAAAATTTGGCAAGATTTTATTTCTATAGAAAATTGTGTCAAAATTTTATTTCTATAGAAAATTGTGTCAAGATTTATTTTTTTCGAAATTTTTGTCAGAATTTTATTTCTATAAAAAATTTTGTCAAAATTTTATTTTTATACAAAACTGTGTCAAAACTCCATTTCTATAAAAAATGACCAAATTTTATCTCTATAGAAAACTTTGTCAAAATTTTATTTCCATAGAAAATTTTGTCAAAATTCTATTTCTACAGAAAATTTGGTCAAAATTTTATTTCCATAGAAATTTTTGTCAAAATTCTATTTCTACAGAAAATTTGGTCACAATTTTATTTCTATAGAAAATTTTGTCAAAATTTTATTTCTATAGAAAATTTTGTCAAAATTTTATTTCTATAGAAAATTTTGTCAAAATTTTATTTCTATAGAAAATTTTGTCAAAATTTTATTTCTATAGAAAATTTTGTCAAAATTTTATATCTATTAAAAATTTTGCAAAGAAAGAAAATTTTGTCAAAATTTTATTTCTATAGAAAATTTTGTCAAAATTTTATTTCTATAGAAAATGTTGGCAAAATTTTCTTTCTATAGAAAAATTTATCAAAATTTTATTTCTATAGAAAATTTTGTCAAAAAATTATTTCTATAGACAATTTTGACAAAATTTTATTTCTATAGAAAATTTTGGCAACATTTTATTGCTATCGAAAATTTTGGCAACATTTTATTCCTATCGAAAAATTGATCAAAATTTTATTTTTATAGGAAATTTTGGAAAAATTTTATTTCTGTAGAACATTTTGTAAAATCATTTCTATAGGAAATTTTTCTCAAAATTTTATTTCCTTAGAAAATTTTGTCAAAATTTTATTTCTATAATTCCGAAACATCCAACCGTCTTGCAGTCTATATGGTTTTTTCCAAATAAATTTGACAACCATACTTTTCCTCTGTTGGTTAATCTACACTTGTAGTTTAGTCAATACATGGGTTTAAGCTGAAATCAAAAACAATTGAAGAATAAACAAACAATAACGAAACAAAACGAAAATTTTATTTCTATAGAAAATTTTGTCGAAATTTTATTTCTATTGAAAATATTCTAAAAATTTGATTTCTATATCAAATATTTTCACAATTTTATTTCTATAGAAAATTTTATCAAAGTTTTATTTCTATAAAAAATTCTCTCAAAATTTTATTTCCACAGATACTTTTATCAACGATTTATTTCTACAAAAATTTCTCTTAATTTTTTATTTCCATAAAAAATTTCGTTTCTATAGAACATTTTGCCAAAATTTTATTTCTATAGAAAATTCTATCAAAATTTTATTTCTATAGATACTTTTCTCAACGTTTTATTTCCACAAAAAATTCTCTCAAAATTTTATTTCTATAGAAAATGTTGTCAAGATTTTATTGCTACCGAAAATTGTATCAACATTTTATTTCTATTGAAAATTGTATTAACATTTTATTTCTATAGAAAATTTTCTCTAAATTTTATTTCTATAGAACATTTTCTCAAAATTTTATTTCTATAGAAAATTTTCTCAAAATTTTATTTCTATAGAAATTTGTTTTCTGATTGATTATCGTTCACCTTTTTATTGTATTTTACACTGTAAAGCAGAGTGTGAAGCTGTGCACACCAGAATAAATCCTTGAAAACGGTTTTGATGAAGTCAGTCGAAATATTGGAAATAAAAATTAAATAAAAACTTCAATCCTATGTTTTTTAACCGACCTATAGCCGAAACTATGAAAAGTATTGAATTTTTTTTGCCAAAATTTTATTGCTTTAGATCTCTCTCTTAAAATTTTATTTCTATTAAAAATTTTGTCAAAATTTTATTTCCATAAAAAATTTTGTCAAAATTTTATTTCTATTATAAATTTTGTCAAAATTTTATTTCTATTATAAATTTTGTCAAAATTTTATTTCTATTAAAAATTTTGTCAAAATTTTATTTCTATTAAAAATTTTCTCAAAATTTTATTTCATTATTGTTGTTTTTGATTTCAGCTTTTAAGCTTAAGCTGAAATCAGAAACAACATAATAATAAACCAACAATAACAAAACAAAACGAAACGAAAATTGTATTTATATAGAACATTTTGTCAAAATTTCTATAGAAAAATTTGTAAAAATTTTATTTCTAAGGAAACTTTTCTGTTTAAGTAAATACTATTTCCATTGTGTCGTTTATATATAAAAAATTAAAGATCTCACTATAATTTTATTTTAACAGCTGATGACATAATTGCCTATTTTAGTAATTGTTGTGGTTGCATGGTTGCGTATTTTAGTACTTTTTCTGAATAAATTTTTTAGTGTTCTCTTCTAGTCCTTCACCGCTTTACTATCAATTGCTAATGGACTCATTGATTTATTCTCTATTAATCAAATAATATGTTGAACAAATATGACCTTTAATTTTTATTGTAGTGTACATGTCGTCAGAATAGTGGTGGAAATTATGCTAAGTAGGCCTGCTTATCATTTTGAGCATTAGTTTGGTGTGAAATAAAAATTGGCAGCAGAAGGGCACTAACATTCAGCAGCCAGTAACAGCAACGGCGGCGCCCACAAAATACATTTTACATTTCAGCTAAACAAACAACAACACCACCAACAACAACAATAAAAACGACAGTAATAAAATTCAAATTAACTTAAAAGCCTTAAGACCATTCGTCCGTCTGTCGCTATTTGCAATAGTAACAAATTTCGTTTAACTGTGACTTTCGTTTTGTTGCTTTGGAAGAAAAATTTTGCTACATATTTTCTCTATATGAATGTCCTTTTTCCATTACAGATATGCCACCAAATCCTACCAGATTATGTTGTACACCGCCCCCAAATCGTTTGATGCCTTGGAATCATCATACAGCGGCAGCCGCTGCTGCGGCGGCGGCTGCAGCAGCAGCTGTGTCAAATGCAAACGATTCATCCTCATCCTCAAATGGAGGCGGTATTGCAGTCGGTGGAGGAGTAGCGGGAGGAGGAGGAGGTAATAGAATTCCATCAACGCCAGCAACACCAGGATCTGGTCCAGGACATCATCAGCAACACCAACAACAACAACAGCAAATGCCACCCACATCGTCTGCCGTAACGGCGAATGAAGCAACCTGCCTGACAGTACCTCGCCAGAAAGTTCAAAATCTTGGTCTCATCTGTGTGGTATGCGGCGACACCAGTTCTGGCAAACATTATGGCATTTTAGCCTGTAATGGCTGTTCGGGATTTTTCAAGCGGAGCGTACGTCGTAAACTGATTTACAGGTTGGTACCATGGCCTAAGTCCCCCCACCCACCTCACCTCATATATATATACACGCGAATATGTCTGTAGTCAATTCAAATGCATATGAGGTCCTGTTTGGAAGAAGAAGACGATATTCAATGTACATTGCTCTGGTCCTTTGTGGAATCACTTAAGCAAATTAAATTTCAGTTTTTGGGCTTTTATTTATTTGAAAAATCACTTCTCTGCTTCATCGTTAGATGGTCTGGCGGCAATGCCTTTGGTTTTTTTTTTTGATAAATTTGAAAAGTCAGAAATAATGTGTTAAATGCCTGAAGGATATTCATACTGCTATACTGGTTTTTGTATGAGCAAAGAGAAGTGGTGTGTGTGCGTTTATATTTTTGGTAAACGAATTAATTTTAAGTTTTAAGATTAGGAATTAAAAGCGTATGAATCATGTGACTGAAAGCTTTTTTTTTTTGGTTCGGAATACAAAATATATTTCCAATGGAATTTATTTCGAAGAGTCTTTAGCTGTATATGCAAATGAGAGTAGCTTGAATGAGTAATCCTAATATTTAGGATTTAGCAATGCAAAATTCAAAACAAAAAAAAAAAGAAAAGGATGAACTTAGTCGACAGTCCAATTTACCCATACAAAAATCTGATAAAGACTTTTCGAATAATTTTTATAATTTATTTGAATTCTCCAACTAAAAGTTACGACAATTTTCTATAGAAACAAAATTTTGGCAAAATTTTCTATAGAAATAAAACTTTGACAACATTTTCTACAGAAATGAAGTTTTGACAAAATTTTCTATAGATATAAAATTTAGAAAAAAAATTTCTATAGAAAAGAAATTTTGACAAAATTTCTATAGAAATAAAATTTTGACAAAATTTTCTATAGAAATAAAATGTTGTCAAAATTTTTTATAGAAATTAAATTTTATTGTTGTTTTTCTCAGCTTAAAACCCATTGCGTTGACCAAACTACAAGAGTAGCTTAACCAACAGAGGAAAAGTATGCTAGTCAAATTTATGTGGGCAAATCCCTATAGACTGCAAGATGGTAGGATAGACAGTTGTTTCGGAATTTTGACAAAATTTTCTAGAGAAATAAAAATTTGACAACATTTCTATAGTGTATTTCTATATACATTTTTTTCAAAATTTTATTTCAATAACCTAACCTAACCTAACCTTTGTCTAAATTTTATTTCTATAGAAAATTAAAAAATAAAAATTGTCCAAATCTCATTTCTATAGAATATATATATAAAATTTTTTTTCAAAATTTTATTTTCTATTTCTTTAGAAAATTTTGTCAAAAATTTATTTCTATAGAAAATTTTGTCAAAAATTGATTTCTATAGAAAATTTTGTCAAAAATGTATTTCTATAGAAAATTTTGTCAAATTTTAATTTTTATAGAAAACTTTGTCAAAATTGTGTTTCAATAGAAAATTTTATCCAAATTTTATTTCCATCAAAAATTTTGTCAAACTTTCAATTCCAACGAAAATTTTGTCAAAATTATATTTCTATGGAATTTTTTGTTAAAATTTCATTTCTATAGAAAATTCTGTCAAAATTTTATTTCTATAGAAAATTTTGTCAAAATTTTATTTCTATAGAAAATTTCTATAGAAAATTTCTATAGAAAATGTCTAAATTTTATTTGTATAGAAAATGTTATCAAAATATCTATAATCATTTTTTTCAAAATTTTATTTTCTATTTCTATAGAAAATTTTGTCAAATTTTTATTTCTATAGAAAATGTTGTCAAAAATTTATTTCTATAGGAAATTTTGTCAAATTTTAATTTTTATAGAAAATTTTGTCAAAATTGTGTTTCCATGAAAAATTTTTTCAAACTTTAATTTTAACAGAAAAATTTTTACTTTTACTTTTTTTTAGCAAATTTCTTGTTTCCATTTTCCATTCTATATAAAATTTTGTCAAAATTTTACTTCTATAGACATTTTTTTTCAAAAATGCTTTTCTATGGAAATTTTTTCAAAATTTTATTTCTATGGAAAGTTTTGTCTAAATTTTATTTCTATAGAAAATTTTTTTAAAATTTTATTTCTAAGAAAAAAATTGTCATGATTTTATTTTCATTGAAAATTTTATCAAAATTTTAGTTCTGTAGAAAATTTTGTTAAAATTTCATTTCTATAGAATATTTTTAAAATTTTTTTTCTATACAAAATTTTGTTAAAATATTATTTCTTTGGAAAAATTGGTCAACATTTTATTTCTAAGGGAAATTTGGTCAAAACTATATTTCTAAGGAAAATTTTCATATTTATAGAAAATTTTGTCAAAATTTCATTTCTATAGAAAATTTTATGCAAATATTATTTCCATAAAAAATTTTGTCAAACTTTCAATTCCAACGAAAATTTTGTCAAAATTGCATTTCTATAGAATTTTTTGCTAAAATTTCATTTCTATAAAAAATTTTGTCAAAATTTTATTTCTATAGAAAATTTTTTCAAAATTTTATTTCTAAGAAAAATTTTGGCATGATTTTATTTTCATTGAAAATTTTATCAAAATTTTAGTTCTATAGAAAATTGTGTCATAATTTTATTTCTATAGGATATATTTTCTAAATTTTATTTTTATAGAAAATTTTGTTTAAATTTAATTTCTATAGAAAATTTAGTTTAAATTTGATTTCTAAAGTAAATGTTGTCAAAATTTTATTTCCAGGGAAATTTTTGTCAGAATTTTTTTTTCTATAGAATATTTTTTAAAAATTTTATTTCTATACAAAATTTTGTCAACATTTTATTTCTTTAGAAAAATTGGTCAAAATTTTATTTCTAAGGGAAATTTTGTCAAAATTTTATTTCTAAGTAAAAGTTTAATTTCTATAAAAAATTTTATCAAATTTTTGTTTCCATAAAAAATTTTGTCAAACTTTCAATTCAATCGAAAATTTTGTCAAATTGTATTTCTAAAGAATATTTTGTCAAAATTTTATTTCAATAGAATTTTTTATTAAAATTTCATTTCTATAGAAAATTTTGTCAAAATAAATATTAAAACACATCAATAATCGATTGTTTCTACGACCTCAAGCCGAACAAAATTAATAACCAACAGTTTTATTCCTATAGCCTTTTTTTCAAAAATGCATTTATATGGATTTTTTTTAAATTTTTTTAAAATTTCTATAGAAATTTTTTCAAAATTTTATTTCTATGGAAAATTTTTTCAAAATTTTATTTCTAAGAAAAATTTTGTCATAATTTTATTTTTATAGGATATATTTAAAAAAGATCATTTCTATAAAAAATTTTGTTAAAATTTAATTTCTACAAAAATTTAGTTTATATTTGATTTCAACAGAAAATATTGTCAAAATTTTATTGCCAGGGAAATTTTTGTCATAATTTTATTTCTATAGAATATTTTTTCAAAATTTTATTTCTATACGACATTTTGTCAAAATTTTATTTCTTTAGAAAAATTGGTCAAAATTTTATTTCTATAGAAAATTTTGTCGAAATTTTATTTCTAAGGAAAATTTTCATTTCTATAGAAAATTTTGTCAAAAGTAGAGGATGATGATGAGGAATGTGGTAATTCCGAAACGTGCGTCCATCCAACCATCTTGCAGTCTATAGGGCTTTGCCCAAATAAATTTGACAAATATTCTTTTCCTCTGTTGGTTAAGCTACATTTGTAGTTTAGTCAATGTATGGTTTTAAGCTGCAATAAAAAACAACAACAAAATTTCATTTCTATAGAAAAAATTTTCCAAATTTCATTTCTATAAAAAAGTTTATCAAAATTTTGTTTCCATAAAAAATTTTGTCAAACTTTTAATTCAATCGAAATTATTATCCAAATTTCCATAAAAAAATTTTGTCAAACGTTCAATTCCCTCGAAAATTTTGTCAAAATTGTATTTCTATAGATTTTTTTTTTTAATTTCATGTCTATAGAAAATTTTGTCAAAATTTTATTTCTATAGACTTTTTTTTGTTCAAAAATGCATTTCTATGGAAATTTTTTCAAAATTTTATTTCTATGGAAAATTTTGTCTAAATTTTATTTTTATAGAAAATTTTTTCAAAATTTTATTTCTAAGAAACATTTTGTCATGATTTTATTTTCATTGAAAATTTTATCAACATTTTATTTCTATAGAAAATTTTGTCATAATTTTATTTCTATAGGATAATCTAGTTTAAATTTGATTTCTAAAGAAAATCGTGTCAAAATTTTATTTCCAGGGAAATTTTTGTCAGAATTTTATTTCTATAGAATATTTTTTAAAAATTTTATTTCTATACAAAATTTTGTCAAAATTTTATTTCTTTAGAAAAATTGGTCAAAATTTTATTTCTAAAGGAAATTTGGTCAAAATTGTATTTCTAAAGAAAATTTTCATTTCTATAGAAAATTTTATCAAAATTTTGTTTCCATAAAAAATTTTGTCAAACCTTCAATTCAATCGAAAATTTTGTCAAAATTGTTTTTCTAAAGAACATTTTGCCAAAATTTTATTTTTATAGAATTTTTTGTTAAAATTTCATTTCTATAGAAAATTTTGTCAAAATTTTATTCCTTTAGAAATTTTTTTTTAAAAAATTAATTTCTATGGAAATTTTTGCAAAATTTTATTTCAATGGAAAATTTCGTCTAAATTTTATTTCTATAGAATTTTTTTTTCAAAATTTTCCTTCTAAGAAAAATTTTGTCATGATTTTCATTGAAAATTTTATCAAAATTTTAGTTCTATAGAAAATTTTGTCATAATTTAATTTTTATAGGATATATTTTAAAAAATTTATGTCTATAGAAAATTTTGTTAAAATTTCATTTCTATAGAAAATTTAGTTTAAATTTGATTTCTACAGAAAATGTTGTCAAAATTTTATTTCCAGGGAAATTTTTGTTAGAATTTTATTTCTATAGAATATTTTTTAAAAATTTTATTTCTATAGAAAAATTGGTCAAAATTTTATTTCTAGAGAAAATTTTGTCAAAATTTTATTTCTAAGGGAAATTTTGTCAAAATTTTGTTTCTAAGGAAAATTTTCATTTCTATAGAAAATTTTGTCAAAATATCATTTCTATAGAAAATTTTTCAAAATTTCATTTCTATAAAAATTTTTATCAAAATTTTGTTTCCATAAAAAATTTTGTCAAATTTTTAATTCAATCGAAAATTTGGTCAAAATTTTATTTCAATAGAACATTTTTTCAAAATATTATTTCAACAGGAAATTTTGTCAAAATTTTATTTCAATAGAAAATTTTGTCAAAATTTTATTTCAATAGAACATTTTGCCAAAATTTTATTTCTATAGAAAATTTTTTCACAATTTCATTTCTATAGAAAAATTTATCAAATTTTGTTAAAATTTTATTTCTATAGAACATTTTATCAAAATTTTATTTCTATAGAAAATTTTGTTAAAATTTTCAATAGAACATTTTGCCAACATTTTATTTCTATAGAAAATTTTTTCACAATTTCATTTCTATAGAAAAATTTGTCAAATTTTGTTAAAATTTTATTTCTATAGAACATTTTATCAAAATTTTATTTCTATAGAAAATTTTGTTAAAATTTTATATCTAATTAAAATTTTGTCATGATTTTATGTCTGTAGAAAATTTTATGAAAATTTTATTTCTAAGGGACATTTTGTCATAATTTTATTTCTATTGAAAAAATTTAATTTCTGTCGAAAATTTTGATTGCATCCATTATGCGAGTTTGAAGGAAAGGATATGATTCTGTCAGCTCGCTAGTGTTGCCATTTGGCTGAAAGTGTCTTTCATTATTAACGGGATTCTTTTTTCTTTATTCTGAAATAAATATCCTATCATGAGTCATAAAATGCAAATTTTCTTTTGAATGCCAAAACAAACGTTTTCAGTGGAAATATATCCTTATATTAATTAGGAAAATCATTTTAAAATGTTGACAACTTTTTCTTGGTCTGTGTGTCATCATTGCATCATTTCACGCCTTTCTATTATATTATACCATTTAATCCTTGTTAATTTTTTTACAATTTATATTTACTTTGAAAAAAATTTCATCCCAAAAAAAATCATTTTGTCTGTTAATCTCTGTTTAACTTTTGTTCAACATTACCAAGGGTCATCATATGAACTTCATTTTCATTCAATTTCGCATCCTTTTTAACATAATCATGTAGTCATTTTTTAAATCTTGGTCAGTTGATATGGAAGTAAATTGAGGAAAAACAAACCTTTGGAAAAAAAACAACACTCATATCAACTGCTGGCTTTTTCATTTTTTGAATGGCTTATATGCATCTGTAACCTTTTGTGTGTCGACAATATTGACATAAATTTATTATTTTGTAATGCCCTCTTGGCGTTTTTCTGCAAATCACAAACGTCAAAATGTTTTTATCATTATCCTTTCCCCAGAGACCATGAAGAGCCCCTGACATAAAACTTAAGTGAAATATATTTGGCCAAATGTGACCGCATTAAATTTCGTAAATCACGTTATCCTATATCCCTCTGTAAGTGGTAAGTATGGGCTGTGAATTCTTAGCACGCAACGAACCACAATTCAACCACACTCATTGTAGTGTGTATAGAGAGTAAAGCGTGAGAGAAAGAGAGGGAGATACATACGCCTTACTAGTATATGTGTTTGAGTGGCTGTAGAGTCGAATACCCCCCCAAAAAAACGAAACCAACAAAATCTCACCAAAAACTTTGACACGCACACAAACAATTCACTACGGTGATGATGTGCTCTGCAAATCTTTAGCTGGGTATCAGTAGGCTTTTCCAAAGTCAATTCAAAGGACTATGGCTCGAAAATCTTAGGATGGGTCTATTTTCTGGTCTATTTTTTTATCGTGGGGGGAGTTGGGGTTTGTTAGGTAGGTAAAATTTTATTCACCTCTATACCAAAACAATATTAACAAGGATGCCTTATATACTCCCCCATCTGCCATCTTTTTTTTCATAACCAAAGGAATTTTATTCTCCATCAATATTAATTCCATACCCATAGACCAAAAAACAATCATCATTTCATCCCTTGTTTTCTTTTTTTGTCCTTTGGTTATGATGGGGGATTGTGTGCTTGTTACAGCTCCATCGATTTCTCCATATTCGATGATGGCGGACGACCTCACATGGATGAAGGCAAAACTTTGCCGTTTGGCTTAAGCAGATTTACGATATTAATTTGTATGGAATTGTCTTCGTTCTTCTTCGGTTCCCCTTCCCTGCCATTATCCATAAAGAAATAACGATTTTCCAACAAAAAAAAAAAACTTTTTTCATACGGCACACTGATTGCTTAGCGTTAGAAGTTGGCAAATCGATTTATATCCTTTATTGTTTTCTCAATTGAGATTTTTTTTTCGTGATGACTCTGAAGGCATATTCGTGATTCGTTTGCTTTTCTGGGCTTATAAGTTTTAAGCACTGATTGGGATTTTTTCTTTTTGATTTAATGATTTTATGTTGAAAGCATATGCAATTGATTCAACATCTAAGGATTTGAAATTTAAAACCATAAAATGTGAATAAATTTTGAATATTAAAATAATAATGGATGAGCATTGTATATTTTATTAAGGATTTGATCATACTGTGGTTAAAGATGATCTATTACAGGGATACTAAAATTTAAAATCGAATTTGTACAAAAAAAGTGAAGCATACTTTTTGGCGGAAAAACGATTTTAAATTAAGAGGGGTGGGATAGAAAAACGATTTTTTCCTTTAATCGAATTTAATTCAATTTCCACTAATCGATTTTTTCAAAAAAAGGGACAAAAATGAAAAAAAAAAATTAAAAGGCGAAAGCCGACAAGTTTACAATTTTGAAAATATCGATTTTATATCGATATCGATTTTGAAAATATCGATTTTACGAAATTGACTTTACATTTTTGCTAATAAAATCGTCTAAACGCGAATTTTGACGAAAATAAGCTATAATTCAATTTTCAATGAAGAGGGGTTGGGTATAAAGTCGAAAAGTATTTTATCGCTCAGTCGATTTTTTTTCAAAAAAGTCGAATGCTACATTAATTTTTATTTTTTAAAATTGGTCTAATATTGAAATGGGTCTAATAAAGATAATCGATTTTTGAAAAAAAAAAAAAAATAAATCTTAAAATCGATTCTTTGTCCAAAAACTTCGAAATAAATTTTTTTTGTGAAAGAATCGAAAAGACGTTTTTAATTAAGAGGGGTGGGATAGAAAGACGAACAATTTTTTCCGGTTAATCGAATTGTCCTAAAAAAAAGTGGAGTACGACCTTTTGTGAACTTTAAATTCTAATAAACGATTTTTTCTCCATAAAAAAAAATAAAATTGAAAAGGCAAAAAAGTTGAGTGAAAACTGAAAAATTTAGTTTTGTTGTTTTTTTGCAAATCGAATGAAATGAAAAACGAATTGATGTTTTTTGGCTAATCGATTTTTCTCCAAAAAGCGACAAATGTTACATTAATGATTCTATTTGAAAATCGGGTCTAAAGGGTGATACGGTCAAAATTTGGTCAAGGGAAAACGCGTGTAAATCGGTGAAATCGTTTATTAAAAAAATCAAATTAAATTTCTTTTTCAAGTTCAATTAGTATAAAATTCAGGAAAAATATTCTGTTAGGCTTTCGCTTTTCCAAATCCGAATTGCCGGGCCTCACGCTTGACACCTGCCATCAGATTTTGTACAGCCACCTTGTCCACCTTCTTCGCCGCAGAAAGCCAGTTTGCCTTGAACTGCTGCTCGTCCTTAGCAGTTTTTTTTGGTCTTCTTTAGGTTACGCTTGACAATAGCCCAGTATTTCTCAATTGGGCGGAGCTCTGGCGTGTTGGGAGGGTTCTTGTCCTTGGGAACCACCTGCACGTTGTTGGCGGCGTACCACTCCATGGCCTTTTTACCGTAATGGCAAGATGCCAAATCCGGCCAAAACAGTACGGAACAACCGTGTTTCTTCAGGAAAGGCAGCAGACGTTTATTCAAACACTCTTTCACGTAAATTTCTTGGTTGACAGTCCCGGAAGCTATGAAAATGCTGCTTTTCAAGCCACAGGTTCAGATGGCTTGCCAAACCAGATATTTCTTTGCGAACTTTGACAGTTTTATGTGCTTGAAAATATCGGCTACCTTTCCCCTTCCTTTTGCCATATAAAACTCCTGTCCCGGAAGTTGCTTGTAGTCGGCTTTGACGTAGGTTTCGTCGTCCATTACCACGCAGTCAAACTTCGTCAGCATCTTCGTGTACAGCCTCCGGGATCGCGCTTTGGCTGTCGTATTTTGTTTATCGTCGCGATTTGGAGTCACTACCTTCTTGTAAGTCGATAGTCCGGCTCGTTTTTTGGCTCGATGCACGGTTGTAGACGATACACCCAGCTTATTTGCGGCATCTCGGAGAGAGAGGTGAGGGTTTCGCTTGAAACTACCGGCAACTCTCTTTGTCGTTTCAGCGGCTTCCGGTTTTCGATTTCCCCCCGATCCAGACTTCCTAGCTGTCGACAAACGTTCCCCAAACACTTTAATTGCATTTGTTGATTTGGCAACTTTTAGCGATTTTGCCAGCTTTTTTGTGAGTAGCTCAGATTTTCGCGATGCGCGAGCAAAATTTTGATACGCTGCTCTTCTTGCTTGGACGGCATTTTGACAACTGAAGAGTGAATTCCAAAATCAAAATAGGAGCAACATTCTACACACATACACCTTCAAAATGAGGGGTGTTCAGGTTTTTTAAATGCAAAATTGAAAGAAATACGTCAAGTTTATATTGACCAAATTTTGACCGTATCACCCTTTAATATTGAAAATCGATTTTTTATTCAAAAAGGTCGAAAAAAAACTTTTTGGCGAAAAAATCTAAAAGCCGATTTTAAATTAAGAGGGATAGAAAAAACAAAGTCGAATTCGATATTTTTTAAGCTTCAAATTCGGCTAATCGACTCTTTTTTTTAAAGGAAAAAATTGAAAACGCCAAAAATCATGTTTATCATAAAGGTGAAAGTACGTAATCTGAAAAAATCGAATTTTGATTTTTTGAAAATCGTCTAAAATCGATTTTTAACGAAAAAGTCAATTTTCAATTAAGAGGGGTGGGTAGAATTGTTTTCCTTTAATCGAATGTCAATGTCGAATGTGGAGCCACCGTAGTGCAATGGTTAGCATGCCCGCCTTGCATACACAAGGTCGTGGGTTCGATTCCTGCTTCGACCGAACACCAAAAAGTTTTTCAGCGGTGGATTATCCCACCTCAGTAATGCTGGTGACCTTTCTGAGGGTTTCAAAGCTTCTCTAAGTGGTTTAACTGCAATGTGGAACGCCGTTCGTACTCGGCTATAAAAAGGAGGTCCCTTGTCATTGAGCTTAACATGGCATCGGGCAGCACTCAGTGATAAGAGAGAAGTTCACCAATGTGGTACCACAATGGACTGAATAGTCTAAGTGAGCCTGATACATCGGGCTGCCACCTAACCTAACCTAACCTAATGTCGAATGCTACATTGATTTTTCATTTTTTTTTTTTAAATCGGGTCTAATATTGAAAATCGAATTTTTCTCAAAAAAGTCGAAATAAACTTTTTGGCGTAAAATCAAAATTTTGATTTGAAATTAGAGGGGTGGGATGAGAAAGTAGAAACATTTTTTTCGGCTAATGGAATTTTTCTTTTATGTAAACTTTCGACTTTTTGTAAACTTCAAATTCGACTGATTAGTCTCAAAAAAAAAAAAAAAAAAAAATGGAAAAAATCAAAATAAATCTTATTTGGGAAAAATTGAAAAAGCAAAAAACAAATTTTAAAAAATCGACTTCTGGTAATCTAAAAAATCAGATCGTCTAATTCCACTTTTTGCAATCTTTAAATTCTTTTAATCGACTTTACAAAAATCGAGTCAAAAATCGAAATATCTACTTTCCATATTTGAAAAAATTGTAAAGGTGAAAAGTTTTGAGAAAATTTAAAGTCGATTGATCGACTTTTGATTTTTCTTTATGAAACTCGGGTCAAAATTCGTGAAATCAATTTTCCCCATTTGAAAGAAACTTTAAAGGCGAAAGTCGACCTTTTAAGTTTTGAAAAAGTCGACTTTACGTTATTTTATAAATTGGCTTTTAATTTTTTTTTTACAAACCGAGTTTTATCGATTTTTTTCATATTGGCCAAAATCAGCTATTGATAAAAATAAAAAATTGAAAAACAACATTTAACGAAAAGTGGGTTTTTCCCCAAAAAACTCGAATTTGCCCTTTTGCAACCTTCACATTCGACTGAATGAATTTTGAATTCTCTTTTTGAAAATCGAGTCAAGTGGTCTAATCGATTTTTGATATTGGTTAAATTTGTCTATTGATAAAAATAAAAATCGATAAATGAAATTTAATGGAAAAATCGAAAAATCGAATAAAGAGGGGAGGTTGGTAGAAAGTTCCTTGTAATAATGGAATTTTTCTCGAATTCGAATTTTTGTAATCTTCAAATTGGATTAAATGCACCCAGAGAAGGAATATGATCACCTCAAACATATTTCGAGAGCACCATGTTACTTTTTCACGGCGATCATGTAGCATTTTTGCCGCAAAAATATTCTTTTCTCGTCAAACATAACATGCTTTCCAAAATCATATACATAATTTGCGAGAAAATAACATGGTGTCGACAAACATGTCACATGTTTTCCGTGAAAAAGTAACATTTTGCTCTGGAAACATGGTTGGGGTGATCATATTCCTTCTCTGTGTGTGAGTTTAAATTTTTGTTTTGAAAATCATGTCATCTTGAAATATCGAAAATGAATAATCGGGTCCCAAAGATCAAGCCAACAAAGATCTAGCTATTCGAAAAAAATCGATATTTTTACTTTTCAATTTTTTATTTGGAAATTAGGTAAAGTCGTCTATGGACTTTTGTGACTATTAAAGCGTCGAATTTAAATTTTTTTTCTCCGACTTCGAGCTCTGAAGCCTCCGATATACTTTCAATACTGCCAAAAAATCCGACTAGAATTTATTCAATTATATTCCCTCAGATTGTTTTTGCAGGCGTCTAGGTTCGGATTTTAGAAAAATGGCAAAGAAAAATATTTTTGAAACAATAATAATAAAAAAAAATAAAAATTTCTTTTTTTCTTTTTTGGTGTTTAATTCGATCTTTTTCTTTCAATAAATGTCAATAGTTTATTTTTCATCCATCATTTATTTTTATTTTTCATCCATCATTCCTAATATTTCGCAATTTTCACTGAATTGCTTCTTCAGAGGGGATTTGATATATGAGACAATGATCACAAAACAATACTTATTATAATGGAGCATCACTGCTCTCGTCTACTTTATTTAAAAATTTCTTTATTTTAAAGAAATTTATTATTAATATTGTGTAAATGGTAGTATCTTAAAACTTAGTTTGATAATCATTCATATTAGGTTAATATTTTTTCTAGTGTATCTAATATAAATTAACGGACCCATTTCATATTCGATTTTTAAAGAAGAAAATCAAAGTCTTTGGTTCGGAATCAATATCAATATCTTTAATTGAAGGCAATATTTTGTGGATCTCATTCCACTTTTTTAGTGTCCATAACCATTCCATGTCTGTTAATAACATATTTAGGATTATCCTTTTTCTATTCATAAGCATATGACATGATAAGCAACGAATTATTATAATTTCAGTGTTTCGATTAAATCTACACCCGATGTATATCTATGTGCTTGTCCCATAAAAGATAGTCACGAAAGGTTTTTCTTCTCTCAAATTCAATTGAATCAAAATTCTCGACACATGTCACATACAAAGAGCATAACAGCCTCATACCTCATACACTCATTGATGATTCAGTTGATGACTCTATTTGGGTGCATAGTGGCATATCGCCAAGTAATCAAACAAAAGGTTAACAGGGCCTTAATGAAATAATCTCTGTGTTAAGCTTAATTTCATTATCTTCAACAGTATGAGAACGTCGAATAAAATACTAACACATGCAAAGGCTGGTAGAATCTCTCAAGATGAGAAAATGAAAAAAAAATCTCCAAATATACACAAAATTTCAACCAGTTGGCTTTGGAATATGGTTCACAATGTTCATTGTTTAGGACTTTAGATATAAAATAGCCTTAGAAATATGGCAAGCAGAAATGGTTGGTTTGGTCACAACTCGAGTTGAGTATAACATTCATTGGCATAACTGTATAAAAGAGTATGGGAGTGTGTATGGAAGGGAGAGCGAGAGCAACACTATTCATGTGATGAGTTTTAATTTTTGTTCAAGTGGATTTTTCGTTAGATCTATTGTCTCTTTTGTCCTTTTGTTTGCAAGATAATTTCTAAGTGGCAAAAAAAAAAATGAGAAAGGCACCATGCATTTGCTTAACAATACCATGGCATATAGAGTATTCAATTCAATTCTAAAGGACTTTCAATAAAAATCAACAAATGTTGCAATTTTTTTGATTTGAACCAAATCATCATCATGGAATAATTGAATTTTGGTCCTTAAATCAAAATGCTTGGGAATTGCTAGCTATGTATGTCTGACTTTTCTTGGCCCCTTTGGCAAGTGATAATAATTGATTTGGAAATTTTTATTCTTTGATTACAGATGTCAAGCTGGTACAGGTCGTTGTATTGTTGACAAGGCCCATCGCAATCAATGTCAGGCGTGTCGTCTCAAAAAGTGCCTTCAAATGGGAATGAATAAAGATGGTAAGTTTATATATGGAGAAAGGTTATAATGTTCAGTGGAACCTCTCAAAATTGGACACTTTGAAAACGATACACTAAAGTGGACAACTTTCGTACTATATTAACACATTGAAATAAAAACCCCAAAACTGGATACCTCCCAAATGTGGACAAAAATTAGGTGACCGCACCCAAAGAAAAAATACTTTCCTAAGGAACGAAGTTTTAGACAAACGAAATTTCCCTTTGACATAAAGTATTTTCATTCAGAGCAAATAAACCCGAATTCGTGACAAACGTTGTAACAATGGTCTCTAATCTGTTTTATTTGCTTCTAAAGAAAATTGTTTAACGTCAAAAGAAATTTGCGTTTGCCTAAAATTTCGTTCCTCAGAAAAGAAAATTCTTCTTTCAATACCATTTTAGTTGGACCTAAATATAGACTGTGAGAGGGAAAATTAAACAATTTTAAATATTTGCCACTTCCACACCTCATCATCAACATAAACATCACCAGCTAAATCAGCAAGGTCAATGAAGTGGAAAATGATGAGCGTTATGAATGTTAATGATGGTCTAACAACACCAACAACAACTACAACAATTAAGGCTAGACAAAAGCCTAGTCTCGTTTTATATTCCGTTATGGTGTGGGAGTGCTATATGGGGAGCCATGAGTATGGAGCTTTTCTCTTTGTTTTTCTTGTTTACCTCTAATTGCTGTAATTGCCACCGTCAAAAATAAAGGGCACGTGCCTTTGCTTTGGCTGCTGTCCTTTCAAATTCAAATTGAGTGTCTCTTAAATACGATTCATTGTTGCGTGTAAATTGTGTGAAACTGCTGTTACCACTGATGGTCACAACATCGTTGTGTATTTGTGTGTGTGCGTGTAATGATACCTCATTTATGTAAGAGATAGTAACCCCCTTTTTTGTGAGAAATGCATGCAATTGCACAGTGGTAATACCAAGAAATAAAATTCAATTTATGGCAATCGTAGCAAATATCGATGTCTACATTCCAAAGTACGCTAGGTCTAAAAAGTGAATTTTACAGGAAACAAGAAACAAGTCTTGCTTTTTTTTGAAATTTCTCAAAACCCTTATTTTCGGTCTCAAAATCATATTTTTTATATATTTTTTTTAGTATGTACGAACTCAAAATAGTGATAATAGAACAGGACTAAAAATGACTTAGACCACTTTAGACCGAACAAAGCTTTTTGCCCTTTTTGGATTGGACACAGGCTAAGTACAATATTAACCATAACTTTTGATAGAAATGTCCAATAAATTCGAACTTTTGACAGGATGCAATTCACATCATTCCGAATAGAAAACAGCGTACTCTGGAATGAGGGCATGGATATAGTCTGTAATATTTTTTATTTATTTTTAAAGAAAAAAAACAGAAACAGGAATACTTGAAAGCCACAAGAGATATTGTCTCAATGTTATAATGAGCATTATAGTCATGTTAGCCAACAAAAAATGTAGAAGCACACCATCATGCAGGTAAAATGAGAATGAATTTCTCCACAAGAGAGTAAGATTGAGATGCTCTATATTATCATTGTGTTATTGTGGGATTGGGAGTTTTTTGAGTTTGACTTTTTTAAGCTGGAGACAAACAAAGTTCGTTTCTCATTTGCTTTTCGTTGAAAGGAAGTGTATTTGGAAGAAAAGTATATTTTTTTGTGATAAACGTTTATTCTTTTCCAGGATGTAAAAACAATTTCATAAAGACTAACTCAAAAAATTTTTTTTCTGGCTAATTGCATTTTCCCTCACATCTTTCCCACTTCCACGAAGTTTTTTAGTTCTTAGCACCTTTTTCTGTAACACAAACAATGTAGAAGAAATTATACGATTTTATAAATTTTTAATTTTTTTTTTACCTTTCGCCTGGACGGAGAATCGAACCGCGGACCATGCAATTTGTAAGCCAACACACTATCCACTGAGCCATGTAGCCGTTATTGTCATCAATAGACAATTACCCATATAACTAAGTTATATTTATATAGCATAGCTTTCGGCGCCCACGAGCCGATTAAACAAAGTTTATTTAACAGAAAAATACATTTAGTTGGGCACCGTGGAGCAGTCGTTGCTACGTCTGACTTGCATGCCAAGGGTCGTGGGTTCGATCCCTGCTTCGACCAAAGTTTTTTTTTTTACATATATTCCAGATATGATCGGAAGATTCCGAAAAAAATTTTCAACAAAAGAAAAACGTTTTCGGTACACGTTTTCCAAACGTTTTTTTCTTTGCGTGTACATAAGTGAGGAACGGGGAGTATTTCACTTGTTAGGAGTATATTTTATGGAAGCCCAAAATAGGTGACGTCTGACGACTCGACAAATCATAATTTAAAAAAATGTTCCCTAATTATTAAATATTCAAATTTGTTGTAGTTGTTGTGTTAAGTGCGTTTTGTTGGACTGGGACTTTTTTGTGTTTGAATTTTGTTATGTTGGCATATTGGAAAACAATTTGAGAGTAATTGGGAGGGTATTGTAATAGCAAGAGAGTGAGTTAAAGCCATGACAATGGAAACATTGCATAGGTGAACGTTTGAATAGTTCAAATCATAATTAGAAGAATGTTTCCTACTTATGAAATATGCAAATAACAAAAAATATATATGCCTTCGTTGTAGTTGTGTTAGTTTGTGTGACTTTTGTTTGACTGGGAGTTTTTTGTGTTTGACTTTTGTTAAGTTGGCAATGTTTTCCAATATGCCAACTTGGCATATTGCAAAACAGTTTGAGAGTCATTGGGAGGGAATTGCAATAGCGAGAGAGTGAGTTAAAGCAATGACAATGGAAACATTGCATAAGTGAACGATTGAATAGTTATGATAGGGATGGGAAGTGTTGGTTCAATGTCTTATTGTATAAACACAATCATAGCGATAGGCTAACATTTGTTTAGAAGTAGTTTTTTTTTGAAGCCCAAAATAGGTAACGGAATACAGTGACGGCTGAGGGAATGTTACCAAATTAACCCTAGTTAAAAACTACCATAGAAATAGGCGAACATTTTATTACGTGTATGGTAAGCCCAAAATACGCGAAAAAGTCATAATTAGAAAATTTTCCCTAATTATGACTTAATTTTTTTTTTTTTAATTTGGATTAAGTACAGCCCAGAAATATTCAATTAAAAAATGGACATTTGTTATAATTGATACGGTAGTTTAAGTGCTTGCTGTTTGACTGGTTTTGTTATGCTGACATAGGGAAAAACAGTTTGAGAGTCATTTCGAGAGATATTTAACTCTAGCATTGCATATTGAGTAAGTAAATGGATGGGAAGTGTGATATGTGCATTAAATGTTTTATTGTGTAAACACAACCATAGCGATAGCCGGTGAGCGAACATTTGTTCAAGGTGGGTATTAAGTTCGAGTTTAGCCGCTGAAATCGAAAATAAATCTGTAAAAGCAGAATAAAATTATAACTTTTTTTTGGCAAATTTTATTATAACTTGATGGGGAATGATGATGAAAGTAGCAATTGAGAAAGTTTATTTGGTTTAAAATAAATTATTAATGAAAAGTAACCGTGAAAAATGGCAATTTTAGCGCGATAAGGTGGGTATTAGGTTCGAGCTTAAGGTGGGTACTATGTTCGGTTTTCGAGTTAAAACCACTTTATTTTCGCGATTACTTTTATTTAAATAATCAAAATTATAATTGACAACAAACTTATTCCTGTAACGTCTAGAGGAACAAGAAACTGCGCATCAATTGAGTCAATTTATCTGCTTTGTATTGAGCTGTTTTAATAAAGTAACCACGAAAATTTCAACGCGAAGAGCGAACATAGTACTTACCTTTAGCCGCTAAAATCGTCATTTTTTCACGATTACTTTTCTTTAATAATCCATTTTAAGGAATACCAACTTTGTGAGAAATTGCTTTGGGCTATTCCCCATCAAGTTATAATAAAATTTGCTGATTTACTGATTTGGTTTTCACTTTAGCGATTTTAGCGGCTAAACTCGAACTTAATACCCACATATAATTCGAACTTAATGCTGGCCTTAACGAGTATTTTTTATGGGAAGCTCAAAATAGGTGACGGGATACAGTGACAATTGGCGGAGTGTCGCCAAATTAAATGTGTAAATGCAACTAGCGATAAGTGATCACTTTTTACGTATTTTTTATGGAAAGCTTAAAATACGCAACAAAATTAGAAAAAATTGTTTCCCTAATTATGATTCAACTTAAGTACAGCCCATAAATTAAAACAAAAGCGAGCCTTTATTGCAATTGTTGCGTTAGTTTGAGTGACTGTTTGTTGACTTTTGTTATAGGTAATAGTTTGGAAGTCATTGGGAGAGTAATGATAGCAAGAATTATCTCTCTAGCATTGAAATATTGAATATATATCGGGGATAGGATGTGTGGTTTAAATATTTTACTGTTTAAACACAACCATAGCGACAGGCGTTGGGCGAACATTTGTATATATTTATGGGAAGCCCGAAATAGGTAGCAGAATGCATTGCTAGCGGCAAGCGGCGGCGATAGGCGAACACTTTTTAAGGTGTATGGAAAGCCAAAAATACGCGATATAATCATAATTGGAAAAATTTGTCTAATTGTGATTTAAGTGCAGCCTAAAAGAAGAATGTGTGCCTTTGTTGTTATTGTTGCGTTAGTTTGATTAGCTGTTTTTTGACTTTTGTTATAGGTAATAGTTTGGAAGTCATTGGGAGAGAAATGATAGCAAGAGTTATCTCTCTAGCATTGCATATTGGATAAGTAAAATATTGAATATATATCGGGGATAGAATGTGTGGATTAAATATATTACTGCTTAAACACAACCATAGCGACAGGCGTTTTTCGCCCCGCTAGCGGCGGCGATAGGCGAACACTTTTTAAGGTGTATGGAAAGCCAAAAATACGCGATATAATCATAATTGGAAAAATTTGCCTAATTGTGATTAAAGTGCAGCCTAAAAGAAGAATGTGTGCCTTTGTTGTTATTGTTGCGTTAGTTTGATTAGCTGTTTTTTGACTTTTGTTATGCTGACATAGATAAAAACAGTTTCAGAGTCATTGGGATAGTTGATAATCATTGTTTACGTGTATTTCTTTTGGGAAACCCAAAATGCGTGTTGGTTAGTATCGAATTAAGTGTGTAAATAAAATCATAACGATAGGCGAATACTTTCATCCCAAATAACGTTATGGAATACCGGTCAAAACATACAAATGCAAATTTTTTCTTGTCCCTTGTAATTCGTAGTAATTTACAGTGATATTTAATATTTAAATATGGCATAGTTTCAAAGTTTAAGACAAATTGTGTCGTTGTGAAAATTTCAGTTTTGCCTATCGATAAATGCACCATGATTTTAATCGTTCCCATACCACTGTGCTTGACAAGGATTGCCGATATTGATGTTCATTTTCCCTTTGAATAAATATTTGAATATTGTGGTTATGCTTTTTTGCTGCTGCTGCTTCTGCTGTTGTTGTATTCTATATTTACCTTTGCGGTTGTGTGATTTAGTCCTTTATGATATTTTATTTGTTTTTTTTTTTTTTTTGCGGGGTATCCTTAAATGCTGTTGTGCGTGAACGCATGAGTGTGTCTTCTTCGAAGGATAACAACAAAAAATTCATTGATGTTTTTTGGTTGGCTGACTTTCATGTTTATTTTTAAAAGATTTTTCTCTCCTTTTGTTCATTCATTTGGAAACATTGAAAACGACCAACAAAAGCCGTAGCTTCAACGTCAGTGGGGGTGTAGTGGGAGCATCATCATAAGAATGGATGCTTGAATGATGAATTCCTTTTTTGATGTTGGTTGGTTGGTTGATCGGTGGCTGACTGTCTTGCATACGATGGCTCAGCATGCAAATTATTTAACCAAAGGATAATATCCTTTTTTTGTCTTTCAATCGTGTGCGGTCGTTTGGGTTTGATAGATTTTTCTGTTTTTTTTTGTTGTTGGTTGAGACATTGATGATGTTCAATCAACCTACGTACAAAAGTATGACATGTTTACTTTTCCAATATGGATTTAAGTTTGGTTATACAGTCCTGATGGTTGGATGTTGGGTGTGTGTTTTTTTTTGTCTTGGGAAAAGATTTTTTCTTTATTGTTTTTGATTTTCCATCAAAATTTTTTATTTAAACAGAATGCATATGTTTGTTAGCCCACCAGTCACCCATCATGTTATCCTTTCAATTTTCCCATTTATTTTTATCTATCATAGTGGGGGGGAGTGAGTAAATTTTGTGGTTTTTGTTTAAACAGATTTTTCGCTACAATGATTTGCGGGGAGACGCATTTCAAGTTATGTTCAATGATGTAAGGACTATTTCGTCATTGCTCACTGTTTAGTGATTTTTTTCTTAGTGATTTGTGTCTTGAAAAAAATATATTTTTATACCCTCCACCATAGGATGGGGGGATATTAACTTTGTCATTCCGTTTGTAACACATCGAAATATTGCTCTAAGACCCCATAAAGTATATATATATTCTGGGTCGTGGTGAAATTCTGAGTCGATCTGGGCATGTCCGTCCGTACGTCCGTCTGTTGAAATCACGCTAACTTCCGAACGAAAGAAGCTATCGACTTGAAACTTGGCACAAGTAGTTGTTATTGATGTAGGTCGGATGGTATTGCAAATGGGCCATATCGGTCCACTTTTACATATAGCCCCCATATAAACGGACCCCCAAATTTGACTTGCGAGGCCTCTAAGAGAAGCAATTTTCATCCGATCCGGCTGAAATTTGGTACATGGTGTTAGTATATGGTCTCTAACAACCATGCAAAAATTGGTTCACATCGGTCCATAATTATATATAGCCCCCATATAAACCGATCCCCCGATTTGGCTTGCGGAGCCTCTAAGAGAAGCAAATTTCATCCGATCCGGCTGAAATTTGGTACATGGTGTTAGTATATGGTCTCTAATGACCATGCAAAAATTGGTCCATATCGGCCATAATTATATATAGCCCCCATATAAACCGATCACCAGATTTGACCTCCGGAGCCTCTTGGAAGACCAAAATTCATTTGATTCAGTTGAAATTTGGTACGTGATGTTAGTATATGGTATCCAACAACCATGCAGGAATTGGTTCCTATCAGTCCATAATTATATATACCTGCCATATAAACCGATTGCCAGATTTGACCTCCGGTGCCTTTTGGAGAAGCAAAATTCATCCGAATTTGGTACGTGGTGGTAGTATATGATATTTACCAACCATGCCAAAAGTGGTCCATATCAGTCCATAATATTTTATAGCACTCATATAAACCGATCCCGAGATTTGGTTTTGGAGCCTCTTGGAGGAGCAAATTTCATCCGAGTGAGTTGAAATTTGTGGATGACAGTCTTTCGTAGAAGTTTCTACGCAATCCGTGGTGGAGGGTACATAAGATTCGGCCTGGCCGAACTTACGGACGTATATACTTGTTTTATAATATAATTTAAATGAAAATTGCCAAGACCTTGTGTTTATAGCTTCATAGGGATGAGTAGTTTAGGTTAAAGTGGCGGCCCGATTAAAATTCAGGCTCACTTAGACTATTCAGTCCATTGTGATACCACATTAACTAACTTCTGTTGAACCAACCAGATTGTTCCAAAAACATTAGCAGACTTCTTAAGTTAACGTTTTCCAGGTCCGCAATCTAAAGCTATATGCCCCTAAAATTTGCTTACGCCTTACACAAAATGCAGGACACTCACACAGGAGGTGTTTAATTGATTCCTTTTCCTCCGCATCATGACAGCTCATACAATAGTCATTATACTTCGCACCAATAGTTTTTCAAATTCGCCTATCAGGCAGCGACCCGTTATAGCACATATCAGGAGTGATATCTGACGTCTCGAGAACACTAGCATATTTGCTTGGTGTCGCTACAAACCTTGCAATTCTCCCATCGAACATTTGCCATCATAACAGCCTTCTCACGCAGTATGAGCTTGCCAGGGGCATACCAACAGATTCTAGTTCCCCTGCAATATGTAAGGTAGTCCCTAGCCTCGCCAACTCATCCGCTTCGCAGTTCCCCGGTATGTTCCTATGGCCAAGCATCCATATTAGTTGAATATTGTGCTGCTCAGCCATCTCATTGAGAGATTTGCGGCAGTCGATGGCCGTTTTCGAGTTAAGGAATACAGAGTCCAAGGATTTTAATGCAGGTTGACTGTCTGAGTATATATTAATGCCAAAATTTTTTGGAACATTACTTCTCAGCCAATTCGCCACCTGCTTATAGCCAATATTTCAGCCTGAAAAACACTACAGTGATTAGGTAATCTTTTCGCTATCGAAGTTCCAGATCTTTAGAATATACTCCGAAATCCACTTGTCCATCCATTTGGAGCCATCAGTGAGTTTAGAAATCTATATATCGTTTATTCCCCGGGTCCTATGTGCACCACGCCTCACTGTTGGGAATTAGAGTTTCAAACTTTTTATCGAAAAGTGGTGTCGCCAAAGTATAATCCACTACGTTAGGCACATCTGGCATGAGTAATTCTGGGTTATGTGGGATATACAGTGAGAGGATCTCGCTATTGTGGCTACTGCTGGAGCCTGGCGCCCATAGGTGGGACACTTGTAAGCAGGAGTGTATTATCCATTTTTATTGAGTCCCGATAAACGCAAGTATACATTGGTTCCGCATCACAGAGTAATCACCCATATTCACCCATCTTCGATCCATTGGTGTAATAGTTACTTCCCTTTGATATCTGTTCTGGGGTCCCATTTTGTCAGAACCGTCGTCCTTCTGGCATGAGGATGACACATTCGACTATTAACGCTATTATACTTATACGACTATGTGACATATGTTACTACTCTTACAATCTCTCTGATTATTCTTTGATGCTATTCTTTGTTTCCTTACCTTATATTCTCCCAACATCTTGACTGGTCGCGAAAAGACTGAATACTCGTATTTCACTGGTTCTGGATTGCTTTCAATGTCCCTGGCACAAAAGAGGAGGATTCTGACCAGACTAGCCAGTAGACTCTCCTCAGGAAACAAAAAGGGATGGACATTAGGATTCGGGATAGGGAGAGGGTTTGGGTAGTCATACTTACTTCAATTGAAAGCTTTGCTGTGGTCCGGCAATTGGTATGGGATTTCGATGCCTGGATCCATCATGATTGCACTCAGTGCCGTTTTTCATCCATCTTCGATCCATCGGTGTAATAGTTATTTGCCTTTGATATCAGTTCTGGGGTCCCATTTTGTCAGAACCGTCGTCCTTCTGGCATGAGGATGACACATTTGACTATTAAGGCTTTTCTACTTATACGATTATGTGACATATGTTACTACTCTTACAATCTCTCTGATTATCCTTTGATGCTATTCCTTGTTTCCTTACCTCATCTTGAATTTCATCGCCACCTTGGCGACCTTGCCAATATCGTTTCCTAACTCTGGTTGACGTTGTCTTCATTGTCCTATTTATGCCAAGATAACATGTACTTTGGACACCTTGGAAAATTCCAGTGTTGCACTTCCTACCCATCGATGATCACCATTCCGGCCCCTTGGTATTCGGTTATCTTAGTCTTTTCGTTCAAAGACATTATTCTTCTTCGCGATCACATAATGGTCCGTCGGTATTGCCAAGTCATAGGTTGACACTAAGGACTCTATTTGATCTCCTATAGACCGTGATTGGGTTCATCTTCATCGTTCAAATCCCTCTTTATTATGACTAACGAGGTTAAAGCACGTCGATGAAAAAAGGACAGAACTGACCTACAGAAAGGGCTTCGTCTTCCATTAGGACAACGCCAGACCACAAACATTGTTGATGAGTCGGCAAAAACTGCGAGAGCTTGGTTGGGACGCTTTGTTCGATTGTTGGAGTTAAGTTTGCTTCGTGTTTTTATGCATCCCGTAAGTCTGCACAATGTTTGTATTCGCTGCTTTTGAGGGCAACGAACGCGAACCGAAGCCACCGTGGTGCAATGGTTAGCATGCACGCTTTGCATACACAAGGTCGCGGGTTCGATTCCTGCTACGACCGAACACCAAAAAGTTTTTCAGCGGTGGATTATCCCACCTCAGTAATGCTGGTGACATTTCTGAGGGTTTCAAAGCTTCTCTAAGTGGTTTCACTGGAATGTGGAACGCCGTTCGGACTCGGCTATAAAAAGGAGGTCCCTTGTCATTGAGCTTAACATGGAATCGGGCAGCACTCAGTGATAAGAGAGAAGTTCACCACTGTGGTATCACAATGGACTGAATAGTCTAAGTGAGCCTGATACATCGGGCTGCCACATAACCTAACCTAACCTAAGTTTGCTCTATTGTATGGCTTCACTGTGCCAATTACACTAGGATAACATGTCCTTCGAACCCGTTGGGAAATTCCAGCGTTACTATACGTGTCGTAAGTGAAGGTAAGGTAATTACGTTCCCATATATCCAGTGTGCCTTCCTTCAGGTCCCATGTGGCGCTCTTCAGCATAGTCCCAAAATCTGTAGGCTCTTCCAGTCCTCTCTTTGTTGTGGCACTTACCAAGCTCTGGTTGACGTAGCTGGGGCAATGTCTTCATTGCCGGGAAAACATGTCCTCTGGACCCGTTGGAAAATTACAGCGTTGCGCTTGCTACCCATCGATGTTCACCAGCCTATACGGGTTGTGCGTTAAGGTAGGCTAATTACACTCCCTTACATCCACTGTGCTGTCAGTTCCCATATCGTGCTCTTCTGTAGGCTCTTTCAGTCCTCTCTTTGTTTTGTCATTTCCCAAGCTCTGGTTGACGTTGTCTCCATTGCACCAGCTATGTCAGAATAACATGTTCCTTGGACCCGTTATATGGGTAAGAAGCAGTGCTGCGCTTCCTACCCATAGATGTTCATAAACCTGTACACGTCGTGTATTAGGATTGGTTTAAGTACGCTCCCATATACCCAGTGTGTCATCTTTCAGTTCCCATTTAGTGCACTTGTGCATAGTCCCAAAATCTGTAGGCTCATTTCAGCCCTCTCTTTTTTTCTCTGGTTAACGTTTTCTTCATGGCCCCATCAATGCCAGGATAACATTTCCTTTGGATCCGTTGGGAAATTTTAGTATTGCACTTCCTACCAACCGACGTTTACCAGACTATACGCGTCTTGTGTAAGGATTGGACTACGTACGCTCCAATAAATCCAGAGCGTCATCTTTATATTCATGTCCCATTTCGGGTTCTCTATGTATTTCTGTCACTCTTCTCTGAGATCAAATTCCGGCTAGAGGTGTGCACGTGACACGAAATTGTCGTGACTCACGAAAATTTTCGTGATTCGTGCGTGAGTCGTGAGTCACGCTCATGACAACAGCGTGAGTGTGCGTGAGCGTGATTAACAAAACAAAATGTCGTGCGTGAACGTGAGTCACGAAAATAATATCTTCGTGAGTGTGCGTGAGTAACGAATTACACTCACGACAATATTCCTGCTCACCAACATAAAACGCTTAAGAGTTAAATTCAATTACAATTCTAGTGACACCAGAGATGTTAAGAGTTTAATAACACTCTCGATTTTAATAATGCTCATGTTTTCAGACACTTCGTAAGGTAAATTAATTATAAAATTTTTCGTGAGTCACGATATTTTTCGTGATTCACGGTATTTTTCGTGAGTCACGGTATTTTTTGTGAGTCACGACGTTTTCGTGCGTGAGTGTGCGTGAATATAAATTTTCTTTTCGTGAGTGTGCGTGAGCGTGAGTCCTACCAAAAAATATCGTGCGTGAGTGTGCGTGAGTATGATTTTTCTGTCGTGAGTGTGCGTGAGCGTGAGTAAACTATTACTCACGTGCACACCTCTAATTCCGGCCCCTCAATTTTTCCAAGTCATATGCCATCCTAAGGACTTTTTGCCTTCCTGCAGACCGTGATACTTGGACCAAGTTTCAAGTCGATAGCGTGTTGCGTTCGGAAGTTAGCGTGATCCTACGGACGGACGGACATCCTCAACTCAGAATTTCACCACGACCCAAAATGTGTATGGGGCCTGAGACTATTATTTCGGTGTGTTACCAAATGAATGCTAAAGTTAGTATACCCCCTCCCCCCTCTTATCGAGGGAGGAGGGTAGTCGAATTCGAGATACGAGTACCCAGTATTTCTATTCGAATTCTTGAACTTTCTCTGAATTTATTCATTTTGTTAGATCCTATAGGTGGTGCCCCTCACATGTTAATTATGATTCAGCATTGGAGATTGATTGCGGGACAAAAATGAAAGGCCATCAAACTGAAATCCACAACAAACATGCGCCATCGTGATCCTACGGACGGACTGACATCGTTACGGTAGATTAACTTAGAATTTCACATCAACTCCGAATGTCTATGGGGTCTGAGACCAATATTTCAATGTGTTACCAAAGGAATTATAAAGTTAGTATACACCCTCTCCCCCTCTTTTCCACGGTGGAGGGTATACGAAATGATTTGAACTTAGATTAGAAATTCGAAAAGAGTCCCCAGTTCTTCTTTTCGAATTCTTGAACTTTCTCTGAATTTATTCGTTTTGTTAGCGCCAACGGGTGTTGCCCTTCACATGTTAATTATGATTCACCATTGGAGATTGATTACGTGACAAAAATGA
This sequence comes from Haematobia irritans, assembly GCF_050003625.1. Classification (NCBI taxonomy): domain Eukaryota; kingdom Metazoa; phylum Arthropoda; class Insecta; order Diptera; family Muscidae; genus Haematobia; species Haematobia irritans. Next base: position 156,998,219 of record NC_134401.1, on the reverse strand, counting down.
AAGGCCATCATCTAATGCGAACACACGTCAGCTCAGTTGGCCTGCCATGACGAAAATCTCATATAACCACAAAAATTCTCATGCCGTAAATCTCATCAACATAAAATTAAGGAAAAACAAACGAATGTGATGACATAACCTTCACATAATGTGGGATAGAGAGGGTGTTACCTAATAGATTTCTACAACAGTCACATACACACACATACAAATGCTCATAAATAGAATTTCTCTATTTGTCCTTCTATGTGAATGTCTCTCTTCCCCAAACTAAACACAATTCACATCTTCTGTTTCCAATTATAGCCGTGCAAAATGAACGTCAACCACGAAATACCGCCACTATTAGGCCGGAGACACTACGGGAGATGGAACATGGTCGAGCCTTGCGTGAAGCTGCTGTAGCTGTGGGTGTTTTTGGGTAAGTAGCAGGGAAGGAGGAAGGAATTTTCAAGTTTTGCATATGAGCAGAAGTGGCTGACAAAGTCGCTAATGAGTTGCAACTAACTAACATTAACCCTCTTGCTCTCTGTCTCTCTCTCTCTCTCTCTTTCGCTTTATATCTTCCCTTTGACTAAACCCTATGGTCTCTTTGGTTTTTGCGTATGATTAGACCGCCCGTATTATTGTCACCACCTTGTTATGGACCTGCTTTGTTGCCACCACCTTGTAAGTATGAAAATTTGTTTATAACCCCCTCCCCACCTAAACCCTCAGGTGTAGAAACGTGTGCATCACTATGATGTTGGCCATCATTTTTGGGAGTTTGTTCTTTTAAGGACATTTTAATTAAACGCCCACTTTGTTAGATGAGATTTTGATTTTCTTTTGTGCTCTTTGTTTCATTTTGTGTTTATGGATTTTAGCCCTCTCTGGTTTGCCAACGGGACGTCTTTTGCATCACAATCATTTGGCCGCCACTTCAATGCAATTGTCCTCGGGCATGAATCAAAACACGGGGCCTGGCGGTTTTCCCATGTTCACCAACAACAATCACATTTACCACACCAACAACAGCAACAATAGTAACAACAATGGAAATCATCATCATCATACGTTAGGAGTTAAGGATAAGCGATATCTAGATCTCTCTAGTGGTGGTACTATTTCATCTTCTTCGAATTCCTCGAGTAGTAATTCCATAGATCCTTGTTCACCACCACCACCACCCGAAAATGGTAAGTGGTCACATACTAGTGTGGCCTATGTAAGACATAGGGATCCTTACTTACATTTGCATTCATTTGCTGCAGCCAGTGGTGTCCATCTGAAGAAACCTGCTGCCAGTGGTAGTGTTTCCTCCATAAGTTCCTCAAGTCCCATTAGGGATAATGATAATGATGGTGAGTATATAAGAGAGAGAGAGCGAAAATAATTCTTCTTTATGGTATTTTCTGTTACCTCACCTCCAGATGATTCCATTGATGTCACCAATGAAGATGATGATCCCGAACCTATGGTGAATGGTGAAAAATCATTGGTACAATTTGACATAGCCCAAATAATGTCATCGAATTTGTATGTCCAGCAACATGAAACTGTCTATGAGACCAGCGCCCGTCTTCTATTCATGGCTGTGAAGTGGGCCAAGAATTTACCCAGTTTTGCTAGTCTATCATTTCGAGATCAGGTAATTTGCCAAGAATTTTTAATTCAAAATTTCCATAGAACTGATAAGCTGATTTTTTTTTGGTTCCGTGGCAAAATTAAAAAAAGGACGAAAGTGTTGAGTAGATCAGAGATTATCACAAACGGCCATCCCAAGTAATATACTTCCCAGGCAGTATGAGCTTAAAATTTTCTAGGGGACGTTCTAATTATAATGAACTATATAGGAATGTTCCTAGTTTTGCCGTCTCTAGTATTTATGGCCCTAGGTATCAATAATAGGGAGCCACCGTGGTGCTATGGTTAGCAAGATCGCCTTGCATACACAGGGTCGTGGGTTTCGACCGTTTTCAGCGGTGGATTATTCCTTCTCAGTAATGCTCGTGACATTTCTGAGTGTTTGAAAGCACGGCTTCACGGCAATGTGGAATGCCATTCGGACTCGGCTTTAAAGTGGAGATCCCTTGACATTGATCTTAACACGGAATGGGCCAGCACTAAGTGATAGGAGAGAAGTACACCACTGTGGTATCGCCATGGACAGAATAGTTTGATTTTGGTGAAGTGTAACCGTTACCTGGAGAGGGTCCATTTCCGAAACGGTTCTGGCCTGACTACGTGGCACGATGCTGTGTCAACGTTAGCAGCAGTGGGTCGTCAGGCTACGTGCACCGTTCCGTGCATTATAGACCTATCTTGCTTGTGCCAGACATTAGTGACCACATTTGCCACTCGTGACAACAATAATCTACCAAATTTAAAAAATCTTATTTTGAAGTTTTAGATCAAATTTTTGTGCCTAGTGAAAAAATGTTTTATTTTAGAATGAAATGTTATAGAAAAGTTCGCCAAAATTTTATTTCAATACAAAATTTTATCACAATTTTATAACTGTAGAAATTTTTTAAAGAATTTTATTTTTATAGATAATTTTTAAAAAATTATTTTCCGTTGAAAAATTTTAATTTTTATAGAAAATTTTGTAAAAATTTTATTTCCGTAGAAAATGTTGTCAAAGTTTTGTTTCAATGGAAAATTTTATCAAAATGTTATTTATACAGAAAATTTTATCAAAGTTTTTTTCAACATTTTATTTCTATAGAATTTTTTATCAAAATTTTTGTTTAATATTTGTTGTTTTGATCTCAGCTTTAAAACCATTGTGTTGACTAAACTACAAGAGTAGCTTAACCAACAGAGGCAAAGAATGTTTGGCAAAGTTATTTGGACAAAGCCCTATAGACTGCAAGATGGTTGGATGGACGTACGTTTCGGAATTACCACATTCCTTCATCAGCATCCTCTACTTGCAGCAAAACTATCCACCAATTATCAGAATAAATTTAGAAGGTTTAAGTGTGGTTCACCTTGGGTTTAGTGAACTGCCTGAATTTATTCTGATAAATTATCAGAAAAAATTTTGTCCAAATTGTATTGCTATAGAAAATTTTGTCAACATTGTATTACTATAGAAAATTTTGTCAAAATTTTATTTCTATAGAAAATTTGTGAAAACTCTATTTCTATAGAAAATTTGTGAAAACTCTATTTCTAAAGAAAATTGTTGTCAACATTTTATTGCTATAGAAAATTTTGTCAACATTTTATTTCTTTTGAAAATTTTGTCAAAATGTTATTTCTATATAAAATTTTGTCAAAATTTTATTTCTATAGAAAATTTTGTCAAAATTTTATTTCTATAGAAAATTTTGTCAACATTTTATTTCTATAGAACATTTTATCAAAATTTTGTTATCAAAATTTCAATTTGTAAGAGGAAATTTCCCAAATGTTTTCTCCATAAGGAGTTATCATAAAGGGCCCAAAATTGAGTTATCTCTCCCAGCCAGACTATACTAAAGGCTGTGGAAAGGTTCATTCGCCCGAACCGAAACATGTACAGTCCAGGCGTGTATAGATTGGTATCTGGCGTTTTCTTTTCAATGGCTCTATTAACCATGTTCCTTAATCTATATCTGTCCATAAAAGCTCGAAAAATAATTGTATAATTAAAAATTTTATTTCTATAGAAATTTTTGTCTAAATTTTATTTCTATAGAACATTTTGTTGAAATTTTATTTCTATAGAAAATTTTGTCAAAATTTTATTTCTATATAAAAAATTGTCAAAATGTTATTTCTATAGAACAATTTTTGAAAATTTTATTTCTTTAGAAAATTTTGTGCAAATTTTATTGCTATATAGAAAATTTTGTCAAAATTTTATTACTCCTGACAATTTTGTCAAAATGTTATTTCTATAGAAATTTTTGTCTAAATTTTATTTCTATAGAACATTTTGTTGAAATTTTATTTCTATAGAAAATTTTGTCAAAATTTTATTTCTATAGAAAAAATTGTCAAAATGTTATTTCTATAGAACAATTTTTGAAAATTTTATTTCTTTAGAAAATTTTGTGCAAATTTTATTGCTATATAGAAAATTTTGTCAAAATTTTATTACTCCTGACAATTTTGTCAAAATGTTATTTCTATAGAAAATTTTGTCAAAACTTTATTTCTATAGAAAATTTTGTCAAAATTTTATTTCTATAGAAAATTTTGTCAAAATTTTATTTCTATAGAACATTTTATCAAAATTTTATTTCTATAGCAAATTTTGTCTAAATTTTATTTCTATAGAACATTTTGTCAAAATTTTATTTCTATAGAAAAAATTGTCAAAATGTTATTTCTATAGAACAATCTTTGAAAATTTTATTTCTATAGAAAATTTTGTGAAAATTTTATTTCTATAAAAATTTTGTCAAAATTTTATTTCTATAGAAAATTTGTGCAAATTTTATTGCTATAGAATATTTTGTCAAAATTTTGTTTCGATAGAAAACTTTTGAAATTTTTAATTTCTATAGAAAATTTTGTCTAAATTTTATTTCTATAGAAAATTTTGTGAAAATTTAATTCTATAGAAAATTTTTATTTCTATAGAAAATTTTGTCAAAATTTTATTTCTATAAAAAATTTTGTCAAAATTTGATTTCAATAGAAAATTTTGTCAAAATTTTATATCCATAGAAACTTTTGTCAAAATTTTATTTCTATAGAAAATGTTATCAAAACTTAATTTCTATGGAAAATTTTGTCAAAATTTTATTTCTATAGAAAATTTTGTGTACATTTCATTGCTATAGAAAATTTTGTCAAAATTTCATTTCTATAGAAAATTTTATCTAAATTTTATTGCTATAGAAAATTTTGTCAAAATTTTATTTCTATAGAACATTTTGTCTAAATTTTATTTCTATAGAAAATCAAAATTGTATTTCTATAGAAAATGTCAAAATTTTATTTCTATAGAAAATGTCAAAATTTTGTTTCGATAGAAAACTTTTGAAAATTTTAATTTCTATAGAAAATTTTGTCAAAATTTTATTTCTATAGATAATGTTGTCAACATTTTATTTCTATAGAAAATGTTGTCAAAATTTTATTTCTATAGAAAATTTCATCAAAATTTTACTTCTATAGAAAATGTTGTCAAAATAATATTTCTAAAGGAAATGTTGTCAAAATTTTGTTTTGATAGAAAACTTTTGAAAATTTTAATTTCTATAGAAAGTTTTGTCAAAATTTTATTTCTAAAGAATAATTTAGTCAAAATTTAATTCTATAGAAAATTTTCTCAAAATGTTATATCCATAGAAACTTTTGTCAACATTTTATTTCTATGGAAAATTTTGTAGAAATTTTATTTCTGTAGAAAATTTTATCAAAATTTAATTTCTATAGGAAATTTGTCAACATTTTTTTGTTCTATAGAAAATTGTGTGTACATTTTATTGCTATAGAACATTTTGTCAAAATTTTATTTCTGTAGAAAATTTTGTCAAAATTTTTGTTTCTTGGTGTTTTATTCGATCTTTTTCTTTTTAATAAAAGTCAATAGTTTTTCAAGCTTAAGATCTTCGTTTCCTTTATTTTTTATTTTTAATCCATTATTCCTGATATTTCGCAATTTTCACTGAATTGCTTCTTCAGAGGGGTTATTTGATCTATAATATTATTATTATTAATTAGTTTAGTAACAATTAGCATTTTATAAATACATACAATATAATAAACTTCTTAATTTTAAACTACAATCTACCAGGCGAACATAACATTAGCAAGCAACAACTATCTTTAACTTACATATGAGACAATGATCACAAAACAATTATTATTCTAATGGAGCATCACTGCTCTCGTCTACTTTATCTATTGCACTGGTTGTCTAATGTTGTTGTTCGGATTATTCCTCGTCTGTTGGTCATGACAAAATCCAAAAGGAAGAAACACCGAACGTTATTTATGAAATTCCATGTGAAGGAAATTCTTCGGAAAAATATGAAATGGTCTACATCGGAACCACAAAAAATAAATTAAAAATAATAATAATATTATAGATCAAATAACCCCTCTGAAGAAGCAATTCAGTGAAAATTGCGAAATATCAGGAATAATGGATTAAAAATAAAAAATAAAGGAAACGAAGATCTTAAGCTTGAAAAACTATTGACTTTTATCTTGTCAAAATTTTATTTCTGTAGAAAATTTTGTCAAAATTTTATTTCAATAGAAAATTTTGTCAAAATTTTATTTCTAAAGAATAATTTAGTCAAAATTTAATTCTATAGAACATTTTATCAAAATTTAATATCCATAGAAACTTTTGTCAAAATTTTATTTCTATAGAAAATTTTGTAGAAATTTTATTTCTGTAGAAAATTTTATCAAAATTTAATTTCTATAGAAAATTGTGTCAAAATTTTATTTCTATATAAAATTTTGTGTAAATTTTATTGCTATAGAAAATTTTGTCAAAATGTTATATTCATAGAACATTTTGTCAACATTTTATTTCTTTAAAAAATGTTGTCAAAATTTTGTTTTGATAGAAAACTTTTGAAATTTTTAATTTCTATAGAAAATTTTGTCAAAATGTTATTTCTATAGAAAATTTTGTCAAAATTTTAGTAGTTTTGAAAATTTTGTCAGAATTTTATTTCTATAGAAACTTTTGTCAAAATTTTATTTCTATAGAAAATTTTGTAGAAATTTTATTTCTGTAGAAAATTTTGTAGAAATTTTATTTCTGTAGAAAATTTTATCAAAATTTTATTTCTATAGAAAATTTTGTGTAAATTTTATTGCTATAGAAAATTTTGTCAAAATTTTATTTCCAAAGAACATTTTGTCAAAATTTTATTTCTATAGAAAATGTTGTCAAAATTTTGTTTCGATAGAAAGCTTTTGAAATTTTTAATTTCTATAGAAAATTTTGTCAAAATTTAATTTCTATAGATAATTTTGTCAATATTTTATTTCTATAGAAAATTTTGTCTAAATCTTATTTCTATAGAAAATTTTGTCAAAATTTTATTTCTAAAGAATAACTTAGTCAAAATGTGTATAAAAAATTTTGTCACAATTTTATTTCTATAGAAAATTTTGTCAAAATTTTATTTCTGTAGAAAATTTTGTCAAATTTTATTTCTATAGAAAATTTTGTCAAAATTTTATTACTTTTGAAAATTTTGTCAAAATTTTATTTCTATAGAAGATTTGTCAAAATTCTATTACTATAGAAAATTTTGTCAAAATTTTATTTCTGTAGAAAATTTTGTCAAAATTGCTATAGAAAAATTTGTCAAAATTTTATTACTATAGAAAATTTTGTCAAAATATTATTTCTATAAAAAATTTCTCAAAATTGTATTTCTATAGACGATTTTTGTCTACATTTTATTTGTATAAAAATTTTGTCAAAATTTTATTTCTATAGAAAATTTTGTCAAGCTTTTATTTCTATAGAAAATTTTGTCAAAATTTTATTTCTCTAGAAACTATAGAGATTTTTTCAAAATGTTATTTGTATAGAAAATTGTAATTCTAAGGCCAAACGCTAAAAATTCTACTAATCTACCACACAGTAAAAATCTAACATTTTTGGTACCGTGCTAGTGACCCCCATATGGAGGAGGCAGTCAAGTCTGGGACTGCCAAGTTAGAGATATAAAATGTGTATATAATGCTGCTTGGTAGCAGGGCTTTTTGTTATAGTCCACAGATTGAGTGGCTGTTGAGTGGACATAACCGATTAGTGCTGGAGACTTCAATGCCAACCATAAACTTTGGTATTCTATCGATAACTCCCCATTTTTCCACGAGAATTATGAGTGATTGCAGCAGTTCGCCAGACATATCATTACTGTCGCCTATCCAGGCAATAGGTCATATCACTGGGATTAAACCACTTCCCCATAATTCTCACCATTGACTGACGCTCCCATTTTATACTGCCAAGAAACGACAAAGAAATTCTTTCGGTGGATAAATGGTTACACGTGAGCACATGGGTCGTTAAGGAAATAATCAACGTTCCATTTTGAATTATTTATTGAGAAAGAGGAATTTTCGTTGTCTAAAATTTCGTTCCGGTGGAACTATATATAATTAATGATGGAACTATATATAATTAATGAGGATGTCCTCTCAACTTTAATTATCAATTAATTTTGGCAACCCTTTGCTTTTAATGAAAAATTTTAAGCCTCGTTCCTCAGAAAAGAAAACTCTTCTTTCAGTGTAGTTTTAGCATAGGATAACTTGTATGGGAATTTTTGGATTTAATATTAATTTTTTATATACTATTTAATATATTTTTGTTATAGGTCGAAATTCTTTGTTGTTAGGACATATCTCATTTAATATCATAATTTATTATGGTTTTAAATTCTTTAATAAATAAATAAAAATTTTTGTTAAATTCTCTCTCTCTATCTCTCTAGGTTATACTCTTAGAGGAATCCTGGTCAGATTTGTTCCTTTTGAATGCTATTCAATGGTGTCTTCCTCTGGATGTGGTCAATTGTCATTTATTTTCAGTGACCGAGCATTGTAACAATCATGAGGCCTCCAATGGTAGTGGAAATAACTGCATGACCAAAGAAGAGGTAAGAATTCCATTTCATCACATTTAACAAAAACATATTTAGTAATTTTTTCAAGCGATTAAAATGATTAGTAATAAATTTATATTTGAGTTAAAAATACTAGATAAAGAAGATATCAGCAGCGGGTATCAAACCATTCGTTCGACAAAAGCTAGTCGTTTATGAGTTTTTGGTCCCCAAACTAAATGAGACAAATTTTGCGACAAAAAATTTCAAAAAAAAAATACAAAAAAACTGAAAATTAAACTCCATAAATGCAATCTATTCGGCGACTTCTCAAATTTCTCTTCTATTGTTTTCGATTTTGAAACCACACCGAGAGAATATTTCAAGCATTTTCAAGCGAAGACAATAACCGGAATTACTTCCCTCACTCTCTCTCAGTCTCTCACAAACTAGATAGCCGCGGAGAGAACTATAAATGCCAGGGATAACACTAGAATTTGTGAATTGCAAGGATTTTTAATGTTTCCGTTTCTGAGCACATTTGTTCTAAGCAAAGACAAGACCCGAAATAGCCGTTCTCTCAAACGTGGCATAGACATGTTCAATAAAATTATTTCATTTAATCTGGCAATGCTGTACTAAACATTGTCTAGCTGTTACACAAACCTAATACGTGTAAGACCGCCTTACACATGGCGTAAACACGTTATGGGTAGATAAGTAATTCATTACATTGTCCTGGATATCTTGTTCACAAACCAAAATTTTGAATGGTTTATGGATTAAATTACATTAAGGACGACAGGGAGAATGAAAACACAAGAGGACGAAAAGTTGTCTGCTGCGAAGAAAACGTTTGTCAACCGTATAGATGTCGGACAATGCATGTAGCTTTGGTATTACCGACGTTGGGGTCGAAGAGCTGTTTTGATAAATTCTTTATAAAGGCATCGGCACTTATAATTTCAAATTGTCTGCCAAAAAATTTTATGGAATGAAAACATTTATGAAAAAGAACATTTGTTACTACAAAGTAGGCTTTAAATCCTATTATTTAAATCCTAGTATTGCGTATTGCGTAAAGCCGGCAGAGAACTGAACTAGGTGACGCCGACGCAAACTGTATGATATTTGAGAGAAGCGCCGACCAACACTGCATGATATTAGAGAAATTTTCCTCATGACTGCCACCAATTGACGCAGTTTCGCCCTCTTGTATTTTTATTCTCTCTGCGGACTATACAATCACGGTTGCAACAGTTGGTAAATTTTTTACTGTTTGGTAGATTGGAATTCTTCATACTTCAATGTTTATGAAATACAATTTTAACAAAATTTTCTATAGGAACAAATTTGACAAAATTTTCTATAGAAAAAAATTTTGAAAAAATTTACTATAGAAAACAAAATTGACAAAATTTTCTATAGAAAATAAAAATTTGTCAAAATTTTCTATAGAAAAAACTTTTGAAAAAAAAATCGATAGAAAACGATATTGAAAAAATGTTCTATAGAAAACGATTATGAAAAAATGTTCTATAGAAAATTTTTTTTGACAAAATTTTCTATAAAAAAAATTTGGACAAATTTTTCTATAGAAATAAAAATGTGTATAGAAACAAGATATTGGCAAAATTTTCTAGAGAAATGAGATTTTGATATATTTTCTATATATAGAATTTTCTATAGAAATAAGATTTTAGTAAAAATTTTCTAGAAAAATAAAAATTTTGACAAATTTTTACTAAAATATATAATTTTGACAAAATTTTCTAAAAAATAAAATAGTAAATTTTGATAAAATTTCCTATAGAAATAAAATTTTGACAAAATTCTCCTAAGAAATAAAATTTTGACAAAATTTTCTAAAAAAAATAAAACTGACAAAATTTTCTATAGAAATAAAATTTTGACAAAATTTTCTATAGAAATGAAATTTTACAAAAATTTCCAAAGAAATAAAATTTTGAGAAAATTTTTCATAGAAATAAAATTTTGACAAAATTTTCCATAGAAATACAATTTTAACAAAATTTTCTATGGGAACAAATTTGAAAAAATTTTCAATAGAAAAAATTTGGACAAAATTTTCTATAGAAATAATATTGTGACAAATTTTTCTAAAGAAATAATATTATGACAAAATTTTCTATAGAAATAAAATTTTGTCAAAAGTTTCTATAGAAATACAATTTTAATAAAAACTTTCTATAGAAATAAAATGTTGACAAAAACTTTCTATAGAAATAAAATTTTGACAAAATTTACTATAGAAAAAAAATTGACAAAGTTTTCTATAGAAAATACAAATTTGATAAAATTTTCTATAGAATAAATTTTAGAAAAAAAATTTCGATAGAAAACGATTTTGAACAAATTTTCTATAGAAAAAATTTTTGACAAAATTTTCTATAGAAAAAAATTTGGACAAATTTGTCTATAGAAATAAATTTTGTGTATAGAAATAAGATTTTGGCAAACTTTTCTGGAGAAATGAGATTTTGATATATTTTCTAGATAATTTTGATAACATTTTTTTATAGGAATACGATTTTGGTAAATTTTCTATAGAAATAAGAGTTTGGCAAAATTTTCTAGAAAAATAAAATTTTCTAAAAAATAAAATTTTGACAAATTTTCTAAAAAATATTTTTTTTTACAGATAATAAATCTTGATAAAATTTCCGATAGAAATAAAATTTTGACAAAATTCTCCATAGAAAAAAAATTTTGACAAAATTTTCTAAAAAAATAAAACTGGCAAAATTTTCTAAAAAAAAAAATTAATTAAATTAAATTAAATAATTTTTTTTTTGACAAAATTGTCTATAGAAATAAAATTTTGACAAAATTCTCCATAGAAATATAATTTTGACAAAATTTTCTAAAAAAAAAAATTTAGAGAAATTTTTTAAAAAAATAAAATTTTGACAAAATTTTCTAAAAAAATAAAATTTTGACAAAATTTTCTATAGAATTAAAATTTTGAAAATTTTTTTTTATAGAAATAAAATTTTGACAAAACTTTCTAAAGAAATAAAATTTTGTCAAAATTTTCCATCGAAGTAAAATGTTGTTCTATAGAAATAAAATTTTTCCATTATTCTCTAGAGAAATAAAATTTTCTATTGAGGTAGATTTTGATAAAATTTTCGAAATAAAATTTTGATAAATTTTTCTAAAGAAATCAAATTATGACAAAATTTTCTATAGAAATAAAGTTTTGACAAAAGTTTCTAAAAAAATAAAATTTTGACAAAATTTTCTATAGAATTAAAATTTTGACAAATTTTTTTATAGAATTTTTTTTTATAGTTGTAAATATACTCTCTTCTGAACAAGTTCACTGTTTTTTCAATTTACATTAATTTCCCCGAAGACGAGCATCGGAGATGTCTCGAAATATTGGATATTTTCAAATAAAAATTTCAACTCAATAAAACAACAACATCTGTTTTTATTTACATGACCTCAAGCCAAACTAAACAAATATAATAAAATTTTGTCAAAACTTTCTATAGAAATAAAACTTTGAAAAAAAAAATTCCATAGAAATGAAATTTTACAAAATTTTCTAAAGAAATAAAATTTTGACAAAATTTTCCATCGAAGTAAAATGTTGTTCTATAGAAATAAAATTTTGCCATCATTCTCTAGAGAAATAAAATTTCGACTACATTTTCTAAAGAAATCAAATTTTATCAAAATTTTCTATTGAGGTAAATTTTGATACAATTTTCGACAAAATTTTCTATAGGAACAAATTTGAAAAAAATTTTGTATAGAAAAAAATTTTGACAAAATTTTCTATAGAAATAAAATTTTGACAAAAGCTTTCTATAGAAATAAAATGTTGACAAAAACTTTCTATAGAAATAAAATTTTGATAAAATTTTATTTTTAAGATTTGTTGATTTGTAGTTTTTTGGTAAAATTTTCTTCAAATTTTGGTGGAGTGGCAACCGTGGGTACAATGAATTTGGTTTTTGTCAATATAATCAGTTTATTTTCGTAGTTACTTTTTAAAATAATTATTTTCAAAGCAACGAATTAAACTCAATTGATGAGTAAGGGTTTTTTCATCAAGATTTTGCCTATATATGTAAACAGATTGCCCTTTTAACAAAAAATCCACTAATTTTTTACCTTTTCATTATTTTTTTCAGATTGCCTCAGATGTTCGTACACTCTATGAAATCTTTTGTAAATTTAAAGCTGTTATGGTTGATCCTGCCGAATTTGCCTGTCTTAAGGCTATTGTGTTATTTCGTCCCGAAACCAGAGGTTTAAAGGATCCCGCCCAAATAGAAAATCTACAAGATCAAGCTCATGTAAGTGTTGTAATAAAAAAACACACACACACACAAAAACAAAATTAGGATATAATCATTTCAAATTTAATTTGTTTCTCTCTTCTCTCCCAGGTTATGTTAGCTCAACACACGAAATCTCAATTTACCGCACAAGTAGCCCGTTTTGGTCGTCTTCTATTAATGTTGCCCCTACTCAGATCAATTAATTCTCATAAAATTGAATTGATATATTTTCAAAGGACCATTGGAAATACACCTATGGAAAAAGTTCTATGCGATATGTATAAAAATTAGTTAATTACAAAAAAAAAAAAAAACAGAAAAAAGAAGAGTGATATACCACAACATAGAGTCTAATGGATATATTACGTCATATTATATAAACAAACAAAAAATACATATATAATTATTTGTATTAGTCGCGAAACAAACCAATTATTGCAATTTTATAGTTATTTAACTGTTAATAAAATTAATGTATAATGTAATTTATTGCTAACATTTCTTCTATTGAATATTAAGTGGACAAAAAAAAAATAAAAAATAATTTAAAAAATTTGTATGTATTTCGTAATTTTTTTATGATTAAATAGAGTGATAGAAAAGAACATAAACTTTAACTAAAAGATAATTAAAGATAATAAAACCTATTGTTAGTTTGGGATAAGTTAGTCATAGCGGTTGCCACTCGTGCCAAAAATTATCTACCAAATTTTTACCCAAAATTTTGAAGTTTTTGATCAAAATTTTGTAGTTAGTATGAAAAATGTTTTTTCTTCGAAGGAAATGTTTTATTATTTTATTTTAGTTATTTCAATTACTACTTCTACAAAAAGGGAGAACTTACAATGGACTTTGATAGTAGGGCCTAACACGAAAATTAAAACTTTTAAAAATATTGAATTTATAGAAAATTTGTCAAAATTTTATTTTTTTAGAAAATTTTGCAAGTTTTATTTTTTTAGACAATTTTGTAAAATTTTATTTCTATAGAAAATTTTGTCAAAATTTTATTTCTATAGAAAATTTTGTCAAAATTGTATTTCTTTTTAGAAAATTTTGCCAGTTTCATTTTTTTTAGAAAATTTGGACAAAATTTTCCAAAGAAATAAAATTTTGACAAAATTTTCTAAAAAACTAAAACTTGCAAAATTTTCTAAAAAAATAAAATTTTGACAAAATTTCCTATAGAAATAAAATTTTACAGAATTTTCTAAAGAAATAAAATTTTGACAAAATTATCCATCAAAGTAAAATGTTGTTCTACGAGTATCGAAATAAAATTTTGTCATCATTCTCTAGAGAAATAAAATTTTGACTACATTTTCTAAAGAAATAAAATTTTTTATTGAGATAAATTTTGATAAAATTTTCAATAGAAATAAAAAGTTTGTCAAAATTTTATTTCTTTGGAAAATTTTGTCAACATTTTATTTCTTTAGAAAATTTTGTCAAAAATCTATTTCTTTAGACAATATCTTCAAAATTTTATTTCTATAAAAAATTTTATCACAATTTTATTTCTACACAGAAAAAAATTTCACGAAAAAATTTCCAATTAAAATTTTTATTGAGTTTTAGAGAATATTCAATTAAAAATTTAATTGAACCAACAATTTTTTTAATTGAAACAAAAGTCAATCACAAAAATTAATAGTATCAATAAAGTTTTTAAATGGATCAATTAATTTTTTAATTGACCTTCAATTAAGTTTTTAATTGATACTATCATTTCTGTGATTGAAGACATTTCAATTAAAAAATTAATTGGATCAATTAATTTCGTGATTGAATCAGAAAAAAATAACATTTTCTATATATAAAAAATGTTATTTATTTAGAAAAATTTGTCAACATTTTATTTCTATAAAAAAATTTGTCTAAATTTTATTTATAAAGAACATTTTGTCAAAATTTTATTCCTATAGGAAAACATTTTGTCAAAATTTTATTTATATAAAAAGAATTGAAAAATTTTATTTCTATCGAAAATTTTGTGGACATTTTTATTTCTATTTAAAAATTTTGTCAAAATGTTATTCCTATGGAAAAAAATTTGTAAAAAATGTATTTCTATCGAAAATTTTGTGGACATTTTTATTTCTATTTAAAAATTTTGTCAAAACTTTATTCCTAAGAAACAATTTTGTCAGAATTTTATTCTTATAGAAATAATTTTGTCAAAATTATATTTCTATGGAAAATTTTCTCAAAATTTTATTCCTATAGAAAAAATTTTGTCAAAATTTTATTTCTATAGAAAATTTTGTCAAAATTTTATTTCTATGAAAAATTTTCTCAAAATTTTATTTATTTATTTATAGACATTTTTTTAAAATTTTATTTCTATAGAAAATTTTGTCAAAATTGGTTTTCTATAGAAAACCACTATAGAAAATTTGGTCAACATTTTATATCTATAGAATTTTTTTTTAAATTTTATTTCTATAGAAAAAAAAATTTTAATTGTATTCCTATAGAAAAAATTTTGTCATAATTTTATTCCTATAGAAAAAATTTGTCAAAATTTTATTCCTATAGAACAAATTTTGTCAAAATTATATTTCTAAGGAAAATTTTCTCAAAATGTTATTCCTATAGAAAAAATGTTGTCAAAATTTTATTTCTATAGAAAATTTTGTCAAAATTGTTGTTTTATTATATTTGTAAAAAATTTATTTCTATCGAAAATTTCGTGGACATTTTTATTTCTATTTAAAAATTTTCTCAAAATTTTATTTCTATGGAAAATTTGGTCAACATTTTATTTCTATAGAAAATTTGGTCAACATTTTATATCTATAGAAAGTTTTGATAAAATTTTATTTATTTAAAAAATTTTGTCAAAATTTTATTTTTATAGAAAATTGTGCCAAAATTTTATTCCCATAGAAAGCTTTGTCATTTCTATAGAAAATTTTGTCAAAATTATATTTTGTCAAAATTTTATTTCTATAGATTTTTTTTTTTTTAATTTTTATTTCTATAGGAAAAAAATTTGTCAAAATTTTATTTCTATAGAAAATTTTGTCAAAATTTATTTCTATAGAAAATTTTCTCCAAATTTTATTTCTATAGAAAATTTTTTCAAAGTTTTATTTCTATAGAAAAAATTTTGTCAAAATTTATTGCTATAGAAAATTTTGTCAAAATTTTATTTTTATAAAACATTTTTTTAAAAATTTTATTTCTATAGAAAATTTTCTCAAAATTTTATTGCTATAGAAAATTTGGTCAAAATTTTATATCTATAGAACAATTTTTTTAAATTTTATTTCTATAGGAAAAAATTTTGTCAAAATTTTATTCCTATAAAAACAAATTTGTCAAAATTTTATTCCTATAGAAAAAATTTTGTCAAAATTTTATTTCATATTTGTTGTTTCGATCTCAGCACCATTGCGTTGACTAAACTACAAGAGTAGCTTAACCAAGAGAGGAAAAGAATTTTTGTCAAATTTATTTGGGCAAAGCCCTATGGTTGGATGGACGCACGTTTCGGAATTACCACATTCCTCATCAGCATTCTCTACTTGCAGCAAAACTATCAACCAACCTTATGAGTTGCCTAATTTCAACAAATGTAAAGGATCGAATGGCGATGGTGATGATGATGGTGTTCTATGATATAATGTCGATACCTACATATGTTGCTTGCTACAAAATTTGAGACAATAAGGGAGCGCGGTTGCCACTCTACCAAAATTTGGAGAAAATACCAAACAAACAAATATTGTACAGAAAATTTTGTCAAAATTTTATTTCTATAAAAAATTTTGTCAACATTTTATTTCTATAGAAAATTTTGTCAAAATTTTATTTCTATAGAAAATTATGTTAAAATGTTATTTCTATAGAAAATTTTTGCAAAATTTTATTCCTAAAGAAAGTGTTCTCAAAATTTTATTTTTATAGAAAATTTTCTTAAAATTTTATTTCTATAGAAAATTTTGTCAAAATTTTATTTCTATAGAAAATTTTCTCAAAATTTTATTTCTATAGAAAATTTTCTCAAAATTTTATTTCTATAGAAAATTTTCTCAAAATTTTATTTCTATAGAAAATTTTGACAAAATTTATTTCTATAGAAAATGTTTTTAAAATTTTATTTCTATAGAAAAAAAATTTGTCAAAATTTTATTCCTATATAACAAATTTTTGTCAAAATTTTATTTCTACAGAACATTTTGTCAAAATTTATTTCTATAGAAAATATTGTCAAAATTTTATTTCTATAGAAAATTTTTGTCAAAATTTTATTTCTATAGAACATTTTTTCAAAATTTTATTCCTATAGAAAATGTTATTCCTATAGAACATTTTTGTCAAAATTTTATTTCTATAGAAAATTTTGTCAAATTTTTTTTCTATAGAAAATTTTGTCAAAATTTTATTTTATTAGAAAATTTTGTTAAAATTTTATTTCTATAGAAAGTTTTGTTTAAATTTTTAGTTCTTTAGAAAAATATTTCTGTAAAAGTTTGTAAAGTACCTCACAGCAAAAAAAAAACAGTAAAAATTAACTCTCGAAGAATTTGCGATTTGTTGAACATATTTGAGGTCAAACGTTAGAAGCAACTATTAGAATAACATACATTACAATCATAAAAACTATAAAACTAATGTATTTGCAAACTATTGCATTTTTTTAATTCACATTCAAACACTGAATTCAGATCACACACAAGAAAATTTTCTTAAAATTTTATTTCTATAGAAAATTTTTTCAAAATTTTATTTCTATAGAAAATTTTGACAAAATTTATTTCTATAGAAAATGTTATTAAAATTTTATTACTATAGAAAAAAATTTGTCAAAATTTTATTCCTTTATAAAAAATTTTTTTCAAAATTTTATTTCTATAGAACATTTTGTCAAAAATTATTTCTATAGTTAATTTTGTCAAAATTTTATTTCTGTAGAAAGTTTTTGTCAAAATTTTATTTCTATAGAACATTTTTTCAAAATTTATTTCTATAGAACATTTTGTCAAAATTTATTTCAATAGAAAATTTTGTCAAAATTTTTTCTATAGAAAATTTTCTCAAAATTTTATTTTATTTTAGAAAATTTTGTTAAAATTTTATTTCTATAGAAAGTTTTGTTTAAATTTTTATATCTTTAGAAAAATATTTCTATAAAAGTTTGTAAAGTACTTCGCAGCAAAAAAAAAAAAAAACAGTAAAAATTAACTCTCGAAAAATTTGCGATTTGTTGAACATATGTTATTTGAGGTCAAACGTTACAAGCAACCATTAGAATAACATACATTACAATCATAAAACACTATAAAACTATTTTATTTGCAAACTATTGCATTTTTTTAAATTCTCATTCAAAACACTGAATTCAGGTCACACCCTAAGAAGTGGTGCAAATTCAGTGCAACGGCTGTTGAAATGGTGGTAAATTCATCGCTTCTGCGGCAATTTTGTATCACATCCGGATCCAAAGGGACATTTTCACCATTGTTTTGGCAATGCTTTTTTTTGCTGGGCTCTTAGTTGGTGTGGAATATTTTGCAAAATCTACGAAGTCTTCAAGAATTCTACTAAGCTAGCAAACAGTAAAAAAATTTAGCATGTTTGGTAGAATACTACCAATTTTGGCAACCTTGATGGCGGTTCTCGTTCTCCAAAAAGAAATTGCCACTTTAATTCATAGTGCAACTCACTTTGATAGTGGGTTGCACTATAAGATTTCTGTAAAATTTTAAGGCAATATCTTTACGCTAAAAACGTAGATTGATTTTGTTTTTGCATTGCTATTAGCATATTTTGGCTCACTAGTAATTTTCATTAGATTTTGTAGTCCCCTTCCAGCTTTTCATTTATTATTTTATATCAACTATGGCTGTTTAACTAAATTCCAATGTCCCCACTGTAACAGAGTTGTATTTCCATATAAACAAGCATATCCAATTTCCTCTAGGCAATCAACGCCATCTACATCATTGTACAGACAATGCATAGACTCCACTGAAAGAGTGCGAATAATTGTTGTGGTAGTGCAAGTATGTGTATCTCTCCTCTATTGACTCTCTTGGGCTCTCTCTCTGTATCTGTGCAAAAAAGGACCGCAGGCATTTTAAGTATTATTTTAGACGTCAAACGGATAAGAGGAATAAAAATTGTTTTCGTCAACGAAATAAACAAAATTTTTAATGTAAATTTTTGCTAAAATAAAACCCCAAAATTTATAACAAAATCTATGAAAAAATAATTTAAAGCATTTGCAAATTGAAAAATATCCCAATTGAGCGATATAAAATGTGCATTAGTGAAGAAAATTCTATTTATTAAAATCAAGTGCGGTCGGTGCATTTATAAAAGAGAAGGCAACGGAAAGTACAAGAAGAAGAAGAAAAGTAAAGTAAAGTGAAATAAAAAAAAAACAATTTTGCAAAGAAGTGGAAGTAGTGGTTTTATAAATACACCGGAATGTGCCATTATACCATACATGAGATGCGATGAGATGAGATATGCTGCTATAGGCCCCCAATGAAACAATGTGGGATGTAGATGATGTGCAAAGTGTGCGGCGGCTGCGGGTATAATGTAAGTGTATGCCGCGAATTCAACCCAAGTGCTAGTGGGTTGGGGAAGGGAGTGAGGAAGAGTGATATGGTCGTCGTTGAGTGTACTAACATCATGTATTTACAAGATACTTCTTGTATGCCATGAAATTCCGCATTGTTGTTATTGGGGTTTTGGGATGAATTTCTGGTGTGCCTATGCGTGTGTGTGTGTTTGTCTGTGGTTCGTGCTACTGCAACAACAGTAAAATACAAAAAAGAACAAACAAATAACGATACCAACAACATCAACATGTATACATATCAAGAAAAAGACTGTTTTTGATTATGCAGCATCCATTTAAATTGTTCAAATCGATTGTTGGCTTAAATTTTTTTTTTGGAATAGTAATTTTTTATTTTAGTATTTTTTCGATTTTTTCCCCAACGTATTTGATTGTCAAAATTCTTTTGGGCCATCAACCTTTCAATGAGTCCACCGCCTTTGTCTATCTATCATCACATCATTTGATCGCTTCTATATGCGAATGATGATGCTGCTGCTGAAATGCATTATAGTCCCTGAAAATTGCTTGTTCGCTATTCCATAAAAATCTTGCCTAGAGTCTTTTGGAATTTCTTGCGATTTTATTACTTTGACATAAATAAAATTTATAGAGCAAAAAAATCGAAATCACACTCTTTTTTTTTGGTTTCTTCTATAAAAACATACAATAATAAATACCACCAAACTTAAGGGCAGACAACAAAAGTATTAACATCACTATGAAAATATTATTAATAATGCGACAAAGACATCATTTATGAAATATACCTACACACGGGGAATATAAAAATCCAAAACACACAAAAAAATCTCAAAATAACATTTTCCTATCAAAACAACATCGAGTATAAATATTCTGAGAGTAAGTGGCTGTAAGGAAAACAACAACAACTCATATCATAATAAAATATAAAACTCTTTCGTGGCATCCCATAATAAAAATGAAGAAAAAATGTTTTAACTGCATGAAATTGTTAATGTCGTTGTTGTTCTTGTTGCCATTCTCCCCCTACTACTGCTGCTTTTTGAATGGCAACTGAAATGGAATCTGTGTATCATTTACTGCTGCTGTAATCAGCGACATAGTTTGCATATGAGTTTGCTGGCCTTCCCATCGTGTCGTCCATATCAATCAACTTCATTATTGTCAAACTCATCATCATTATTGTGTTCATTATGTGAGCCCGCGTAAAAATCAAATATGAAAATGTTCAAGAGAAAACAATAATAACAGAGAGCAATTCTGTTGATAAGTGAAGAAGAGAGTAGGATGTTAACAACATATGGTAAGTGTTGCCACATCTCATTTTATTATGGTAAAAATGATTTTTGGTTTGGAAACAATTGAAAGTCCTAATTTTTATTAAATTAAATAACAAAAGGGACGTACCTGTAATTAAAAAAAAAATAGAAATAGTAGAAGTACAGTATAGCTGACACGCAATGTTACCAAGTTCACACTTGTTCAGTACACTAAAAAAAATGAAAGCACCAGAAAAATTAAAAAAAAATATATAAAAAAAATTACTTATGTGCCCATGTTCCCAAATCCACTTCCAGGTGAATGTGAATCAATTCCACGATTTTCGTGTCCTGCAATCCACTTTCACCGGAATTTTCGTGAAATCAATTCACTTGCAAAAGTCTTGGTGAAAGTTGAATTATGTCCAAGATGGGTGTATTTTCGGTTAAAAAAGTACTCGCTTAAAAAAATTGAAATGTTTTATATTTAATACATGAAATGTTTTATATTTAATACATGGAATCAATAGACATGAGTCTATTGATTCCACTTATTTTGATTTCCGCCTTAGTGAATTTTTGGGTGATTTGTGCAACCCAGCTGGTTACAGAAAAGTTCAAAAAATAACGTGGAATTAAGAACACCAAATTTTTACGTTCGTGGATTTGACGTGGATAGTGGAAGTGGAATTGAAGTGAATATCCGAACATGGGTGATAATTTTTTTTTTCACTTGTTAAAGAAGATTTTGTATTTTGAAGGAAAAAATTGGAGTTATTTTTTTTTTAATGTCATACAAAGTTCAAGATGGGCGTATTTGTGGTAGAATATAAATTTTTTTGAAAACTCTGATCTATTTTGTGGGAAATACGAATTTATTAAATCTTTTTGCTGCATTTGTGTATAATTTTTATACCCACCACCATAGAATGGTGACGGGGGTATAATAAGTTTGTCATTCCGTTTGTAACACATCGAAATATCGATTTCCGACTATATAAAGTATATATATTCTTGATTAGGGAGAAATTCTAAGACGATATAACGATGTCCGTCTGTATGGCTGTCTGTCTCTCTGTCTGTCTGTTGTAATCACGCTACAGTCTTCAATAATGAAGCAATCGTGCTGAAATTTTGCACAAACTCGTCTTTTGTCTGCAGGCAGGTCAAGTTCGAAGATGGGCTATATCCGTCCAGGTTTTGATATAGTCCCCATATAAACCGACCTCCCGATTTGGCTGAAATTCGAAATCTAGAGGTGTTTTAGTACCATAAAGAGGTGTGCCGAAAATGGTGAGAATCGGTCCATATTTTGGTATAGCCCCCATAGAGATCGATTTCCCGATTTTACTTCTTGGGCTTCTAGAATCCGAAGTTTTTATCCTGTTTGCCTGAAATTAGAAATCTAGAGGTATTTTCGGGTCATAAAGAGGTGTGCCGAAAACGGTGAGTATCGGTCCTACTAAAATAGCCCCCTTAAGAACGATCTCCCGATTTCACTCCTTGGGTTTCTAGAAACCGTAGTGATTTGCCTGAAATTGTAAATATTCTGGTATTTTAGGCTCACAAAAACGTGAATCGGATTAAGTTTTTATCGGTCCATTTGGTAATGCCTCCATATAAACCGACTTCACTTCTTGAGGGTGTAGAAGGCGCACTGATCATGAAAATTGATTGAAACTCAATGTAAAATTTCCAGATTTTACTTCTACAGATTTAAGATTTCAAATCAAGACGTTATTTTATAATTTCCTTGCACACTTACAAGAGATGTTAATGATTCCTCTAAAACTCAAACAAAAATGGTTCTTATAAATCCAGAATCTGATATAGTCCTCATAGGTTAAATCTTTAAATTTATCTTCGGGAAGTGTCCTCAAGTCCTCAAGCCCTCCTGAAATTTCAAAGGAAACCCTAATATTTGGTTCATGGTGGTGGGTATTTAAGATTCGGCCCGGTCGAACTTACTGCTGTATATACTTGTTTTTTATGAACATTTGTTTGGTGACAAAAGAAATGTTTGGTTGTCTAAAATTTCTTTCCTCTTATTTCAGTGCGGTGAATATAAAAGTGTAAAATTATGCGGTTCAAAAGAAGATCAAAAATTTAAAAAAATTAAAAACTTGACTTTTCCAAAATTAAAAAAAGTTGGAAATTTGAAAAAGTCGGATTTTCAAAATTTTAAAAAAATACGAAAGGTCAAAAAGACGATTATTCCAAAATATGACAAAACCGAATACTCGAAATTTAATTAAGAGATGCAAAAATTTCTATGGTAGGTTAGATTAGATATCACTCACTTAGACAATTCGTTTGTGATGCCAAAAGTGGTGAAATTCTCTCTTATCAGCTATACTGCAGTCCGATACTACGTTTATTTCAATAACAAGGGATGCCCTTTGTTTAGCCGAGTACGAACGTCAAAAGGCTGAAATGTCACCTAGTCCAAAATTAAAAAAAAGTCAAAAACTCGAAAAGTCTACTTTTTCTAATTATAAAAAAGTCGAAATTCTGAAATGTTGACTATTCCAAAATTTGAAAACACAATGACCGAAAAGTCGACTTTTTCAGACTTTACATATAGCCGAAAGGTTGAAATGTCGACTATTCCAAAAAGTTGAAAATGTCGGAAGTAAATTTTTCCAAATTTGAAAAAGGTCGAATGATTGGAAAGTCGAATATTCCAAATTTTGAAACAATCGAAATGTTGGTTTTTTTAATTGCAAATGTAGTCGTGAGATTTAAATGCCGATTATTTTAAAAATTTAAAAAAGTCGAAAGCTCAAAAAGTCCACTTTTGTCGACTATTCCAAAAAGTTGGAAAAGTCGGAAAATGGAAAAGTAAATTTTTCCAAATTTGAAAAAGGTCGAATGATTGGAAAGTCGAATATTCCAAAATTTGAAAAAATCGAAATGTTGGGTTTTTAATTGCAAATGTAGTCGTGAGATTAAAATGTCGATTATTTTAAAAATATTAAAAAGTCGAAAGCTTAAAAAGTCCACTTTTGTCGACTATTCCAAAAAGTTGGAAAAGTCGGAAATTGGAAAAGTAACTTTTTCCAAATTTGAAAAAGGTCGAATGGTTGGAAAGTCGAATATTCAAAATTTTGAAAAAATCGAAATGTTGGTTTTTTTAATTGCAAATGTAGTCGTGAGATTAAAATGTCGTTTATTTTAAAAATGTTAAAAAGTCGAAAGCTTAAAAAGTCCACTTTTGCAAATTTTAAATAAGTCGAAATGATGCAAATTGATTTTTCTAAAATTTAGAAAATTCTAAAAGTCCACTTTTCCAAATTAAAAAAAAGGCGAAATGCTGAAATTTTGACTATTCCAAAATTTGAAAACAAGCGAAGGCTTGCAAAGTTGAATTTTAAAAATAAAAAAATTGTCGAAAGGTTGAAATGTCGACTATTAGGTTAGGTTAGGTTATGTGGCAGCGCGATGTATCAAGCTCACTTAGACTATTCAGTCCATTGTGATACCACAGTGGTGAACTTCTCTCTTATCACTGAGTGCTGCCCGATTCCATGTTAAGCTCAATGACAAGGGACCTCCTTTTTATAGCCGAGTCCGAACGGCGTTCCACATTCCAGTGAAACCACTTAGAGAAGCTTTGAAACCCTCAGAAATGTCACCAGCATTACTGAGGTGGGATAATCCACCGCTGAAAAACTTTTTGGTGTTCGGTCGTAGCAGGAATCGAACCCACGACCTTGTGTACGTAAGGCGGGCATACTAACCATTGCACCACGGTGGCTCCCAATGTCGACTATTACAGAGAGTTGAAAAAATCGGAAACTGGAAAAGTCCACTTTTCTAAATTTAAAAAAAAAGTTGACTAATCCAAAATTTTAAAAATTCGAAATTTCGACTTGTAAAAATAATAGAAAAGTCCAATTTTCCAAAGTTTAAAAACGTCGAAAAGTATGTAAATTTATTTATCCAAAATTGGAAAATTCGAAAAGTCCTCTTTTTAAAAAAAGTTTAATGTTAAAATGTTCATTCTTCCACAAATTGAAATAATTATTCGAAAAGTTGACTTTTCAGAATTTAAAAAAAATTGTGGAAAGTTGAAATGTCAGCTATCACAAAAAATTTGAAAAAGTTGAAGTTAGAAAAGTCACAAGGTTAAAAATTCGATTTTTTTCAAAATTTTGAAAAATTGAAAACTCGAAATGTTGACTTTTCCAAATGTTAAACGATCCAAATGTAAACTATTCCAAATTTTTTAAACAAGCGAAAGGCTCGAAAACTCGACTTTTCCAAATTTTAAAGATAGTGGAAAGTTTAAATGTCTGCTATTCCAAAATTTGAAAAATTCGAAAACATCTATTTTCTATATTTTAAAACTGTAGAAATATTGAAAAGTCGTCTATTCCAAAAAAATTGAAAACTCGAAAGTGGACTTCTCCAAATTTTAAAAAAGTTGAAAGGTTAAAAAGTCGAGGATACAAAAATTTTAAAAATTCGAAAAAAACCAAAAAAAATCTATTTTCTATATTTTAAAAGTGTAGAAATATTGAAAAGTCGTCTATTCCAAAAAAGTTGAAAACTCGAAACTGGACTTCTCCAAATTTTAAAAAAAGTTGAAATGTAGAAAAGTAGACTATACCAAAATTTGAAAAATTCGAAAAAACCAAAAAAAGTCTATTTTCTATATTTTAAAACTGTAGAAATATTGAAAAGTCGTCTATTTCAAAAAATTTGAAAACTCGAAAGTGGACTTC